>NW_021605300.1:129904-138759 GCF_004785775.1 Grammomys surdaster | reverse complement strand
ATATTAAAGCCCATGCCCATAGTGACATACTTAATCCAACAAAGCTAAATCTCCTAATAGTGCCACTCCCTGGGCCAAGCATATAAAAACCATCACAATAACTAAACGTATTTGAAATGAGTGAGGGCTCTGCTTCTTACAAGAGCCAGCTAGGGGCTACTCTCTATCACAAAGACAAGCATTCCTACCCGGAATCCCAGTGTTACAAGACACACTGTCATGAGGTCTGTTACTGAGTGAGCCTGGAGCACAACAAAAAAGCCACCACAACACAGACAGCCTGTTAAGATCTCTTTGCACCCCTTTAAAAAGACCTAGGTCCTAATCAACATTAATGGGAACAGAAACGGGATGGGAACTTAACTGCCCGAAGCAGACAGAGCATTGTTCCCTTCTTCTTTTGCGACATGGGCCTCACACATCTCAGGCCAAACTCAGACTCAATATGTAGCCAAGAGTGAGCTCAAACTTTTATTCCTCCTGCCTCCACCTCCTAAGTGCCACAATTACAAGCGTGCACCACCAGTCCTTGGACATGTGGTTCTGGGGCTAGAGCCCAGGGCTTTGTGCATGCTAGGAGCAAGCATGTCAGTGGGAACCTGAAACCTAACTCTATCCATAAACTTCTTACTGAAGGTCTTGGGTCACAGCAGAGGAAGAGGATGGCAGGAAGGACTCACCTTGTGCTTCTAATATGTTTGTATCTCTCAAATATTTGATGAAAACTGACCTCTTTTGAAGTATAGTTATCTCCTTTGTGTGTATGTGTACGAGTAGGCGTATGTGCCTATGTTTACGTATGTGCTGTAGTAGTGTCAAAAGGAGTCAAAAGAGGATATCAGATCTCACCAACAACTGTGAGCTACTGTGTCACTGCCGGGAACAGAACCTGGGTCTTCTGCCTCTGCAAGAGCAGTAAATGCTCTTAACTGTTGGGTCATCTCACAGGTCCCCAAGTTTCTCTCTCAGACAGGACAAATAGAGAAACAAGAACCGCCTATAGGCTTGGTCTACTGCTTAGCACCTGAGATAGCTGTACAGTGTCAGGCCAACTATGATTGGAAGGTCAGGAACTAGGATAGCTCCACAGGGAACAGAGGAGAAACAAAAGAAAAATGGAGTCTGCCCTGGGCCACCTAAGGCTCAACCCAGTCCACTACAGGTTTGTATCTCCCTTGAGCTGAAAGGTCAAAAAAGAGAGAATACTTGACTAGATCGTTGTCTTACTATTAACTAAGAAAAAGACTCAGATTTGTACAACCAGGCACACCTATGCACACTCATTTGCAGGCTGATGTGTACACTTGTACACACACATATTCCTACCACCAGCTCTGCCAACTGTTTCTCAGTTGTAAAGTCATACCATGGGGCAGAAGAACACTATAGCATCACCCAGGAACTGGTGTCTCAATGTGTCATCCTATTAAGTAAGGTACTTGATATTTTATCATCTTTTATCTTTCTGCTCTATGAGGTAGAAAGAGCAAATTAACCCATCTCTAATTCATCTTTTCAGGGAAACTAGAATTCACCACTTTCCAGTTACAGCCCAAGACATGTGGGCCAGCAAACCTCAGGAATTGTGGTGTCACTATTATGGCCTTCTTTCGTGTCTGCTAGTCACAAGACAGAAGGAACAGAGGTGACAGAGGAGTGCAGAAAGAAAGAATCCCTGTTAAATAGGCTACGGAACCTGAGGGTGACAGGGCCATCCCAACCATGTACCACCCTGGAGTTATTGCCTGCGGAGCCTCTCCACCTCCTGAAGGCAGACACATCCCAGAAATGGCACCAAATATCACAACCAGTTCTAGGGAAATGAAACAGTGGATAAAATGTTTGCTGCTCCAAGTGTGAGGGTCTGAGTTTAGATTCCCATTGTTTTTAAAAGTCTGGCCAAATCTATGATCTCCAGATTCAGTGAGAGACCCTGCCTCAGAAAAGAAAGGTAGAGTTATTGAAGACACTGGCTGTCGCCCTTTGGCCTCTATATACATTCATACCCATATGCACACACACCTTCTCATGCATCTGTGCATACACCCACAAAACCACATAAACTCACCACACTTTACATTTACACACATCCCAAAGACACAAACACAACCCATCAGGCCATTGGCCTCAACACTTAGTCCATCTCCAGCTAAGAATAAGAAATCAGAAACACACCAAGAACCAGGCCCCCAATGTGAATGATTCCAAGCTTGCTATGACTTTTTTAAGACATATTTTATCTTTAATTATGCGTCTCTGGATATGTGTGGAGGGGGTATGTGTATACGTGAGTGCAGGTGCCTGTGGTGTCCAGAAAAAGGCCTGAGATAGGCCATTGTGAGCCACATATTGTGAGTGCTGAGAAATGAACTCAGGTCCTCTGCGAGAGAACCACTAAGCCACCTCTGCAAAGTTACTACTTTTAATTCCTTCTCAAGAAGTCAGAGGCAAGGCAGCAGGATGACCTTGCCTGACACACAGCATGAAGAGACCCTGGAAAAAGGCCCAGGCACAAGAGCCAGCTTTGTCCCCATATTTGCCATGACTGCATAAGCTCTTACTGTGACCAAGATGCCAGCGGGGCTGCAGAGAAGCAACTGGCCAATAAAGGCACCATTGTTGACTCACACAGGCAAGATTTCCACATCCCAGAGCTGAGAAGCCAAGGCTAACAACACTAGGTAAGCAACAGTTGGACAGACTTGGCTGTCATACCAACGTCACTGAAGGAAACTGCATTTTCCACTTTTCTGGCAAAGGTATGTTTCCAAAGCATGGTTAATGACACAAGAGAACTTGAGCTCTGACAAACCCCACAAAAGAAAAACACAACAGCAACCTGTTCAGGTGTCAACCAGAATGAAGGAGAAACTGCTGGAGGCCAAGCAGTGAAGTACTAAGAAGGTGACTCTGCCACCATCCCTTGGCATCCTTCATTGACCAGCACACTTGGGCAAGCATTCACCTACATACATTCCTATATGCCTTCCTTTTGTTGGGTCCCTAAGCACACGGGAGCTCTAGAGTTTAGAGGCAAAGACGAAGCCTAACACACACCAGCCAACTCCCAGCCCCTGCTACACTGTTTACCACAGTTCTAGCAGGAATTCCTGATCTTGGGATAAGGTTCCTCAAAGCCAGCAGAAGTCCTCACTCTCAAGAAGATGAGACCAGTTTTCTTCCAGCATCAACAGCCCCTGCCTTAAAGAAACTGAAGCTGGACCCATAGAGATGGCTCAGCAGGTAACAGTGTTTGGTGAGCCGAGTGAAATCCCAGAAATCCATATTAAAAACCCCAATGAGACAGTGAATGGGCTGAAATCCCAGTGCTCCTACCATGAGGAGGAGAGTGAAAACAAGAGAATTCCACCCACTCACAGACCAGCTAGGCTGAAGGCCACACCTCAGCAGAAACCAGAGACACTCCCTTGTAGGGTAGAAGGAGAGAACCGACTTCCGAACACTGTCCTCTCGCCACCAAGTGCACATGGTAGCACACACAGACACACTAACAATATGAAGAATCTGCAATTCACCATCAGGAAAACAAACAGCCTTGAGGACATGGAAGGAGAGGATGTACACAGTGTGGCTAGGAATGTCAAACAGTCCAGCCATTACAGAAACCAGCATGGGAGGCTCCTCAAGAAAGCTAAAAATCGACCACATGACCCAGATACACCAAGCCGGGCTATTTACCCAAAAGCTTTCAAGTCAACACATCAGAGATGCCTGCACAACGCCTGCCGCATAACTATGCACTGCAGCTAATTCACAGAGCCAACCTAGGTGTCCGTCCACTGAGGAATGGATAAAGAAACTGTGGTGTATATACGTGATCGAATTATTTTCCAGCTATCATGAATAAAGTCATAGTGTTTGCTGGAAAGTGGAGACAACTGGAGATGACAGTAGGTGAATGAAGTCAATCTTAGGAACACACGTATCACACTTCCGATTATTTGTCTTTCCTAGACTTTACAGATATACAAAATCACACATGTACAAAGAGCAGGAAAGTAGAAGCGGAATCATCTTGGGAAGAGAGGACAGATGGGAGGAAGAGAGGAGGGTAGTGAAGTGGGGGGGGATGTATAGTACATTACAAATTTGCATATACTCTGGTAAAAAAAAATTACTCATGATTGGTAAGAAACCCTGCCATGGTGAACTGTTTGCCTCCCCGCCCCCACTCCTGTTAAAGCTCTAATCTCCAGTGTGCATACTGGGAGATGAGGTCTCTGATAGGAAGCTCAGATGACAGGGACATCACAAGAAAATTAGCGGCCTTATGTTAAAAGACACTGGTGTAACTACCTAACCACATGCTGCTTCTGTCACATGAGGCCACAGGAAGCAGTCTGCAGGCCAGCAAAAAGGCCCTCACCAAAGCCACACACCAGCACTGTGACCTCAGAGCCCACTCCCTGGAGCCATGAAGAAATGTATTTCCTATGTTCATGGGGTTTTGATACAGCAGGACGAGCTGACTAATACAAATCCCATGTAGATTGTCCTTGACCAGGGACAGACAATGCCAAGGGCAAGTGGGACTATAAGGCAGGCATTCACATGCTGTGAAAATTAGTCAGTCATGCACAATGTCCAACTATCAGGTCCTTTCCCACGCCCCAGCTTGCTAACCCAGTACCAGCATGCCAACGAGCCTGGTATTGCAGGAAGAAAGAGCCAGAAACAGTTCAGATAGTAAGATGCTTAGCAGAACCAGAATTGGCCCAGAAATCCTTGGACGTGTGCATTCTCCCAGTGAGCTCAGAGCCTAGCAGTCATGGACAGTCTAAACTTAGCCAGAGAAAGAGTCTGCTCAGCTCTGTCTCCTATGTGGTCCAGTAAGTGTCACTATCTCCTTTGGCAATAACTTGTCTTGGGAGTGCTATAAATACCACCTGAGTGATGGAATACCAGGAATGGTTTCATGGTTTCCAGGCACTGGGCTTTGTGACAGAGGTGTCAAATTCAAAGTTGCCTGCACAAGATGCCAACCCAGAGAATACATAAATCCCCTGGGGCCCCACCCTGCCATAGCTCTACTGATGCACATTGCTAGCAAGCAGGAAGCTATGGGGCAGAAGACACTGAGATGACCGGAAAGGATAAAGTAAAGACTGGGGAGACAATTCATGTGGTAAAGTGTTTGTCCTGCAAGCACCGGTCCTGAGATTGAAACCCACACCCCTTTGCTTTGTTCACTCATTTGCGTGTTTGTTTGTCAAGGGTCTCACTATGTAGTCAAGGCTGGTCTGGAACTCAACACGTAGACATAACTGACCCTGTACTCTTAACAATCCACCTGCCTCTGCTTCCTAAGTGCTGGGATTAAAGGCATAGCTAACCACGCCCAGCTAGAATCTGAGTGGTCTTGGCTTGTTTGGAGTTGGTTTTTGAAGCTGGCAATGGTGACATAAACATATAATTCAAGTGCTGGAGAAGAGAAGACAGATCCTTGGGGCTCAATGGCAAGGCCAGTAAGAGGCCCTGTGTCCCCTACAAGAAAGGTGGATGATATCTGAGAATCAAGACCTGAGGTCATCCTCTGGCCTCCTATGTGGCACAGAAGTATACTCACACAAAGACACAAAAGGAGTTTGGGCCTTCTGCGATGACTACAACTAATTTAGGGCTTCGAAGGGAAGAGCCATAGAAACAAACCTGGGCTATTCCATCTCCCCAGTGGCTGTGTCCAAGAGATTCTGAATACAATGGTTAAGAGATGAACTTGAGGTCTGTGGGTTTCAGTGGGTAAGGGTTTGCTTCCCTAATATGGAAGAACAAAGGCAGCCAGACCCTTTCACTCGGAAAATAAAGGTAAGATAGAAGAGGGGATGGACTCTAGAGGCAACACAGAGAGCGGTCCCATGAGGGTGTTAACCAGTGACCCTCAAATGCCACCTATAAACTAAAGGAAGGTGTGGCCATCCAAGGGCTGTTGGAAGCCTTCCAGAACTTGTTCTAGTACAGTAGCTGTGCAGGAACCAGAGTAAGGAATAGAGGTACAGGTCACTCAAAATTAACCCAGGGTCACCTCACAAGCAACACTGGGTATGCAGGTAAAAATATGAATCAGTCATTCCTATACAGCTGCAGGCACATCTGTAACAACCTCTGCCACTCTGACCTCCCAGAGCCTTCCTATCATTGTATCTTTATGTCTCCGGGCTCCCCCTTCTCCCATGGGCTATCGGATACCTTCATGTCCCTGGTGGAACCTGCACCTCCATGATCCCCTTTCCAAGGTCCTCATCATGCCACCTCCCTTGGGGACACACCTACTGACTCATACACTGCAGCCTTTCCTCTCCCCGTCAATCCCAGCCTGCTGTGTGGTACACACAGTGAGGGCTGCCCAGCCCACACTTCCTGATTCTGATCCTGTCAATCAAGCAGTGAGTCCAGAAAGGATGCTCCCCAAGAGTTACTGTTTCAATCGAAAAGGGTTGTTTCTTTAAGAGAGTTGACAAGATAGCTCGGTGGGTCAAGGCAAACTCTCATACAAACTTAGCAGCCTGACATCAATCTCCAGAACCCGTGTCAAGGTAGGAGAGAACTGGCTCCACAAAATTGTCTTCTGACCTCCACACAGACACTGGGGCATGCACCCTCCCACCCCACTCCCACCCCCACGCAACAGTAATAATAAAAATAAAAATGTATAGTTCTTTTTCTCCCTCCTTTACTCAAACTCCTTGTACTTCATAACAGACACAACTTCACACACACACACACACACTTACACACACCACTGTACCAATTATCTCCTCCACAGGTCTTTGCCATCAGCCCTTCACAGAAGCTAAAGGGAAGTAATCATTCTGGTATAGAGACCTAGACAGAAAGAAAAGCACCAGTTTCACATGAGCAGCCCTAAGAAGGCAGAGCCTTGGGAAGAATGCCCCTCAAGCCATCTTCTCGGGTCCTTATCGCAGGAAATGTGGTCCTTCCTAGGCTGTTCTGAGTTGGTCCTCAGACTGAGAGAAGCCAGCTTTCCAGGGACTGAGCCAAACCTTCAACGTTGAACCCTTCACCATGCCAATGGCTTCTCCTACCCCTAGTAGCAAGGTGAACTCCATGGTGACAAGTCAGAGGGAGGCTGAGGGGAAAGTGGGAGGGATTATGCACCCAGCTTCCTGGGGAGGCAGCCCAGAAAACCCACACCTATTTATCTACCTTATGAAAGCATTCCCACCCAGGGTCATGAAATTTTTCTTCAGGCCTACGGACGAACAGACTTACAGCCTTGAAGAATCAGCGTCCCAGATATCCCTCATTCAAGCCCGGGCAGCTGACCCCTTAGTGAACCTAGACACCAGAGTCATTGGGCGTTAGGATTGCGGCCCACACTCCCCAGTACATAGGGACAGTAGTTAGAGCCCACCCTCAGAGTCCCAAGGGTCCCTTCTTTCTCCCCTTTTGTACAAACATGCGCTGGGACTGCTCGAGAAACCAACATCAGTAGAAAGGGAACATCCAGGGTACATGAGAGTTGACTCAGTAAACCATACAGTCCCTTGGGGAAAGAAAAGACCAGACCAAGCCACAAATTGTTAGGTCTTCAAAACCCCAACAGAAAGTGTAATGTGTCCCTGTTCTGGTGGGGAACTTGGTATGGAGCCCTCTCCTCTGACCCACAGAGGCCCTATGGGCAAGACACCCACTCACATCTCCCACCAGCTGCTGTGGGGGTCGGCACTGGGCAGCCAGGCCTGGCCTAGGAAGGAAGGCATCCAACAGCTGATGAGTTCCACCTTCCTCCCAGCAGCTCCAAGAAAGTGACCGGACTTGGCAGAACCGCCAGGATATCAATTTCAAGCCTCCAAAACACTCAGGAGAAAGAAGCAGCCTAAACGCTAGCCTGAACCGAGGAAGAGTGCATTAGAGAAACATAGTCCCATGGAAAGCACAGGAACCGGATGACTCAAGCCTGGCCTGCCTCACTCAACACAAACATCTGAATTTTCACATGGGAGTCTGACTAAAGACATCACCATAAGAAAATAAATAAATAAAACGAATGCCAGGACAAAGGTTTTGTTAAAGAGGGGGGAAGGGGCTTGGAATTAAGTTTCAACTATTCATATTCCATAAAGCCACCTCCTAACTGCTGGTACTCTGACTCAAGAGAAAAAAAAAAACACAGCTAGAAAAGGACCCACAGCAGCCTGCCCATCCAAACCTCCCTCCCTCCCTGGGTCTCATCCTCACTCAAGTACAAAGGTATGTCCACAGAAATGTAGGACCCTGTGTTAGAGCTCTGACTTACCCCTGCCATATTCAGATCCTAGGTGTAGGTATAAGGAAAGAGGCACCAAAATTAACATAGAAAAGAACACAGTTGGCGGAGAGACATTGAGAGCCCATCCCTACTGGGTTACACACAGCAAACAGAGCATGTGCAAGAAGGCCATTGCACAGGGAGGTGGGTGTTACATGAATGATCTACAAAGGACCAGAACTCATGTGTCATGTGCTTTTGAGTGGCCGTCTTCCCAGGTCCCTAGCCCACTTCCAGACTCAGGAGAGCCTTGTTTCTCTCTTTACATAAACTGCTTCTGTTTCTATTTCTATTGCTGTCCTCATTCCACTGTACAATCCACTGTTCTGAGACCCAAGAAGTCTGCAGATCTCCAGAACCCAAACCATGCCCTTACCATTTGACTAGCAGCTACTTAAACATCTGAAGACACAGTCAACACATGTCTTTGCACTTATTTTTCAAACCCATATCTAGGATCTATGTTTTCAATATTCTTCCCCAGAAAATAATAATAATAATAATAATAATAATCATAGGAAGAAGAAGAAGAAGAAGAAGAAGAAGAAGAAGAAGAAGAAGAAGA
>NW_021605300.1:125068-129894 GCF_004785775.1 Grammomys surdaster | reverse complement strand
GAAGAAGAAGAAGAAGAAGAAGAAGAAGAAGAAGAAGAAGAAGAAGAAGAAGAAGAAGAAGTTGTTGTTGACCTCTCTCCCTATCTGCCATCAAATCCATTCTTCTTTTTTGTTTTTGTTTTTTTGTTTTTTTGGTTTTTTGGTGTTTTTGAGACAGGGTTTCTCTGTGTAGCCCTGGCTGTCCTAGAACTCACTCTGTAGACCAGGCTGGCCTTGAACTCAGAAATCCGCCTGCCTCTGCCTCCCAAGTGCTGGGATTAAAGGCGTGTGCCACCATCGCCCAGCCCATTCTTCTTCCAAGATCCATCCAGCTAACTCTGAATCCTTTACTGATGGGCTAGCTGGCATTCACCGGTGAACCATGCAGAGATCTGATTAGTGAAGGCACAATACAGCTAGTTAAATTTGAATTTCAGATAAATTACTCAGTAAGTAGGACCCATTCAACATTTGGAACATATTTATAATTCAAAGCTAGTTCACTGTTTATCAGTTTACTTAAGTTTAGCTGGGCATCATGAGTTCTAAGGCAACCTCCAGTCACCATCATGGCACAGAAAAATCCTGATGCCTGGGAACAGCTGGAAGAAGCTGGGAGTCCCCAGCTGTCAGCTCATTCTACACAGATTAACAGCACTCTGGTCCTGCCCCTCTGGATAAGAAGACAGGAAAGGGGGTCAGGAGGGTTGCCTCTGTACAATACGCAAGGTCTACTCTTCTCTACTTCACATAGTTGGCAAAATACCAACACAGGGACTTAGGAGGAGGCTCAGCAGTAAAAAACACTCGCTGCCCTTACAGAAGATTGTTCAGGTTCCAATACTCACACTGAGTGGCTCACCACAGCCTATAACCCCAGTTCCAAGGGATCCAGCAGTCTGAAGCCTCTTTCATGGACACCCATGCTCACACATACATATACCCACACACAGACCCAGGCAAGCATACATTTAACTAAACATAAAAAATAATTTTTAAAGATTCCCAAACAACTAAAGAGACCTAATCACAGTTGATACTTTCACAATTTAAAACTTTTACTTCTTTTTTTTCTCTACATGTGGGGAAACTGGGGCTCTCGGCCCTGCAGTCAAGGCCCTGGTAAAGAATGGGCCATATAACAGTTTCTAGATGGTCCTGCCTTCTGCCAGTCACTCTCTTCCTTACCCTCAAGCATCTATTCCAACCCAGAGCTCATCCTGCAGAAGCAAATGGAGTCTGGAGGAAGCTTTAACAAAGCTAGTCCTGAAGGACCAGAATCCACACCACCCCCACTTACCACCTGCCACTCTACTGGGGCCCCACCTCCTAAGACATGCTATCCCCAAAGCTTCCACTGAGAAATTAAGCCGCCTGGCTTCAGGTCTTGAAAGCAAATGCTCTCTGACACATTGGTGGTATTTTTTTTTTCCTACTGCTGAAGAGTTTAAATCTCAGCATGCACTATCATATATTAAAAACACTTATTGCTTTTCCTACACATCAAAAGCCAATTTCCCCCCAAAATGGCAAATCTGAGACATTGCTAAGGAACGCAATAGAACCAAGTTGTCTGGCAAAATTATGCAAATAAACCTCTCTCTCTCTCTCTCTCTCTCTCTCTCTCTCTCTCTCTCTCTGAGACAAGGGGCCGCTAGACAGATAAAGGAGAAATTGGAAACAAATTTTCGTCTTACCTTCTAACAGCATAAGTTGCACTGTAAAATGTCAAATTAGGTCAGAGTTTGGGTTGTAGTGTGAAACTTGGAAAACACTTTTCAGTAGATCTTCAACTCCTTAAAGCCCCCTTTCAACTGTTTGATAACTCAGGAAAATGTCTAGGCTGTGGAAAATAAAAAAATAAATTCCTTGAGGGTTTTAGGGATTTTTTTTTTTAATTATGTGTGTGTGCGTGTGCACACGCACGCTCTTACATGCGTGTGTACGTATGTGCTGTGTGGTGCAGGTCTCAGATCTCCATGGAGCTGGAATTATTGGTAGTTGTGAACCACTTAATAATGGGGCTTCGACCAGAACTCAGGTTCTCTGCAAGAGTTCTTCTCCACTGATCCATCTCTCTGGCCTCTCATCAGCACTCTCTGATTCAAATCCTGGAGCACAGGATTGAAGCATGCATGTCTTTTGTCATGCTATGCATCTCAGAATTAATTAACATGCCATCTCTGTGATGAGTGATGCCCCACAGGGTTGAGAAAAGAACACGTGACCGAAAGTACACTAAGGGGACAACCATAATTCAGACACTAAGCCAAGGGTAGAGGCAAAGCTCAGGCAGCTCGCACACGACCAGCTGACAGGACTACACACTTTAGAACCTGTGCATCTGAGGACCTTGGTGACTGATACCGACCACCACCACCCATTGGGCTATACCTCTTAAAGGACAGCAACAATTCAGTCGCAGGAACCTGACTCTTCAGTACCTTTGGACCCTACAGCAAATGCATCTCCCAGAACTTCCTTGGGCTGACCTTGAGCAGAGGGTCTAACGCAGTCTACATTTTTGCAGGGCTATGCAGCGCTCATTAGGCCCAGAGAGAGTCAGGCTGGTTCTGTCCCACTTTCCTCCAAGTCCACATTTGGGACCTGTTGGAAATGCAGGCTCTTGTCCCTCTCTCTAGTGGATTCTGATGAAGTGACAGTAAGCCCTGGGGCTGGGCTTTAGAAACTCAGTCTTGGCCCAAAGTCCTAGTTAGAGTTCCCACTGCTATGATGAAACACCATGACCAAAAGCAAGTTAAGGAAGAAAGGCTTTATTTGCCTTACTCTTCCACATCATTGCTTATTACTGAAGGAAGTCAGGGTAGGATCTGGAGACAGGAGCTGATGCAGAGGCCATGGAGGGATGCTGCTTACTGGCTTGCTCCTTATTGTTTGCTGAGCCTGCTTTCTTATAGAAGTGAGGACCGTAAGCCCAGGAGTGGATTCAGTCACTATGGGCTGGGACCTTCCCCATCAATTACCAGTTAAGAAAATGTCCTGGAGACCTGTCTACAGCCTGACTTTATGGAGGCATTTTCTCAATTGAGGTTCTGTCCTCTCTGGTAACTCTAGCTTGTGTCAAATTGACATAAAAACTAGCCAGTACATCCACTCAGAGTCAGAAATGTCCAAGTTCTTCTATTTTGGTGCCACAAGCCCCTTGCAATAACATGTCAGAAATGGTGCCATTGTAAACCCTTGCTGAAGCTGCATATAGCTGGCGCCAAACTGGAAATATGTGTGAGTGAGGAGGAGTGGGGAACCGAGTCCCACTGAGTCCCTGGGTTGACTCTGCCCCAAAAATGTTGCTGAGAAGGAAGACGACCTATAAGGTTTGAGCGAATGTCTTAGCTCTGTTCCACACTCGTGTCTTGGCAACTGAGAGAGTCCCCATTAAACCCCTCCCCATCCTCTATATCTATGTAAGTATATGTTGGCCTCAGACATGTTGATGGGATTCTTTTCTCTAATAGTTGCTTGCCTTGTTGCTGTAACCAAATAAATACCTGACAAAAACTACTTCAGGAACAAAGTGTTTGGTGGGGCTCACTGTCTGTGGGAGCAGGCCACCAGGACTGAGAAGTCATGACAGCAGGGACACAAAGCACCTGGCCATACCATCACACCACCACACTCAGGAAGCAGAGAGATGAATGCTGGTGCAAACTTGCTTCGCAACTCCCACCTTCCACCCCACCCTTTCACCCCTCCACCCCCACCCCATGCTCAATGACTGTTTTATTAGAATTTAACAGAAAAACAGAACAAGTACACTGAAAAGCCTGCACATGCAGAGGGAGACAGAAAGTTCTGCCTTTTAAGTGGGCCTAGACAGCAGAGAAGCAGTGAGAAGCACCCAGGCTCAGGGGAAGAGTTCTGTCAGGTTCATGAAGGCAAACCAGCTCATGAGGAGGCTCTGTAGGAGCTGCAGGGATTCGCCAAAGCCCAGTCACTGTTTCCTTTTTATGCAGTGCAGGGCTTCAGATGGACAGTGTTTACCCACCTCAAAAATGCCAATCAACAGACTCTCAGAAATGTCTCTCCTGGACAATCCTAGATCCATCAAGTTCCCTTAGCCTTCCAAGCTAAAATCACCTCAGCTCCTCTTTTAACTTTTGGTGAGTGGGTCTGGGTTTGTTTCTTTCTGTTCTTACTTCTGAAACAAAGTGTCAACATGAAGCCCTAACTGGTCAGGTGAACAAGGATCTACTGTCCAACTGCTGAAATTAAAGATGATTTTCAACTTTTACTTTTAAGATTTTTTTTTTTTTTTTTTTTTTTTTGGTTTTTACTGAGACAGGGTCATTTGTAGCTTTGGCTAGCCTGGAACTTTCTACGTAAACCAGGCTGGCATCCAATTCACAGAGATCCACTACTTCTACCTTCTAAATGCTGGGATTAAAGGCTTAGGCCATCACATCAAGCCTTTTCAAAGACCTTTATTTTTCATTAGATGTCTATATGGGGTAGGACAGTATGTACGTATGTGGTTAGAGATGCCCATGGGATCCAGAAAAGGTTATCCGATGCCCTGGGGCAGGAGTTCCAGGGTGTTAGGAGCCACCTAATGTGGCTGCTGGAAATCAAACTCTGGTTCTGGAAGAGCAGCAAACAGTCTTAACTACTACGCCAGCTCTCCAATCCCATTTTGAACCCAACACACCCACCCTTCTCCTAGCTTCCCAAGATAATTCCATTCAACCAGCAAACAGGCATGGTTTAAAAGAAAAGGTGGCTGTGCGGCGCCTACCACCCCGACCAGCAGGGAAGAAAGACTCGCACACCAGTTCCTTCCAGCAGCAGTTTACTCAGGAGTTGCTAGTTACATGAAGCTTGAAGGTGTG
>NW_021605300.1:122406-124968 GCF_004785775.1 Grammomys surdaster | reverse complement strand
GAGCGAAGCTTTATACCCTGCGTAGGACTGCCCATGAGCCCATACCACGTCTCGCACTGTGATTGGTCAAGAACCCATGACACAAGATCAGGCCACCAGGAAGTACCGCCCCAGGACCAAACAAGGCTTGTTTACTCCAAGTCTGCAAGGGCAAGCAGGCACCATCTTTAAGGCGTGGCAGCAGCGCTCCACAGGTGGCCTCCTGAACAAAGTCGTAGGGACCAATTATGTACATATATAGGTTCACAAAGGAGATCAGTTTATTAAAGCATCTAAAAAGGCCCATGATAAATAATCTGCTTAACTTTCTTTAACCCAACATTTTCTAAACTCAGTGAATCTAGAAACCCAGTCCTACAGAACTGGTGACCAAGGGAAAATGATTTCTTCTATTCAACAAGCAGCCAATTACCCCATGGCTGACTTGTGGGGCTACTTAACCTAATGCAACTTAACTCTAAGCACTAAGATTAGATTTCATAAAATATCTGAGAAGAAAGCATACTTTACATATCTTTGAACTTCCTTCCACCCCAAGTCCATTCTTTACCTAGTAGAGATACCCAAAAAAATTCTTCTGATTTAGAAGTGCCAGATGTGAGAATGAGAAATCAGATGTGTCTTAGTGAGTGTGCACACATGTGGATCTAGCTGGATACACATCAAGCTGTTCTTGAACTAACAGAGCTCTCCCATGTCCAGCATATCTTGGATACTATTTTAAAATGCCAAGCAGTAGAGAAATCAAACTTCTGTTCATTTAAAAAAGAAAAAAAGCATATACATGTATTTCTGTGTAGGGGTGCCCCTGGAAGCCAAAAGAAGATGTCAGATCCCCTGGGTGCTGGGAACTGGACGCTGGTCCTCAAAGCAGCAAACACTCTTAACCACTGAGCAACCTCTTTAGTCACCTATACGTCTTCTATATGAGTGTGTATGCATGTGTACATATGTGTGTATATATGAAAATTGAAGCTGAGAAATGTGCAACGGATTGCCTAAAGTCATGAAAGTCAGTAAGAGAACCATGATCAGAACCCATGTGAGTTTTCACCTAGTACTTCTTCTGAGACTTAAATACACTCCCTCCTCTGCTCCACCCACACCAAGCTCCGTTTGGTTTTCCAACAGATCTTAAAGGAACAGGTATCCTGGTGACTTGAATACCACAGAGTGTAGAGGGAGAATTGAAGTTAGAAAGATCTGAGAAATACCAGATCGCAGCTCAATAATAGGAGCTAAATCCTAAGAAGATTCCAGAATACTTGTTAAGAGACTTACAGCCTCAGTGATCAGTATTAGGAATGTGAGAAAAACTATGACAGATGTAGTTTGTAGAGCTGAGTAAGGCACTGGACTGTTTACTACACCATCACGTCACCTTAATGGTTTTTACTTCTTGGGAGGGGTTACACTTACCCAAGTGGGACACTGATATTCAAAGAGATGGCACCTGAGGTTGTGTGTACACACCTGTGAACACGTACCTGTGTAAATGACTACTTGCTCTTTCTACCCCAGTTGTCAAGCGTGTGTGTGTGTGTGTGTGTGTGTGTGTGCTGTCCTTGTATATGTATGCATGTTTTTGCATGTGTGGTCGCACAGGGGAGTGAAAGTATACACATGCGTATGCACAACTACAGATAAAGGATAAATTCATCTCCCATTGCTCTTCCACCTTCTCCATTGGGGCAGGTCTCTCAATCAACCCCAGATCGCAGCGATATAGATACTATTGCTAGCTGGCTTGCTCTGGGTATCTGTCTTCAACTTCTGAAGCTGGAATTACAGGCAGGCTGCCACGCCCACCCAGCATTTACATAGGTTTCTGGGGATCCAAACTCTGGCCCTCATGCTTCTGTAGTTAACACTTTCCTCACCTGAGCCATCCATCCCCTCAACCCCACAGCTTGGTCTTACAGAGATCCACAAGGCCCCTTAACTCTTCTAGCACAGTGCACCAAGGGGCTAAATCCAACGTATGTGGTTCATACATCCCACCGGATATATGGCATGTAGATGTTTGGAATGCAAACTCAAGACCTCCACATGGAAAGCTAGCGTCTGCACTTTGACAAAGGTACAACTGACTCCAAACAGCACTCAGAAAAGAGTTATACTGCTCTTCTGGAGACCTTGGGTCTCACTTGCAAGTGTGGCTGCCCCAGGCAGTTAGTTCAAATGATCCAATTCTTTCACCAAAGGTGTGTTTGTTCAACAGAGACTCCCTCACCCCTGCTATCTACAGCTCAGCATTCTCTTGAGCCAGAATTTCACCTGTACAGCTGACACTGGGAGAAATAACTATCACAACTGCATTCAAGCATAGGTCCCATTCTTTGTACTCTTACTTCATCACCAGTGGAACTCAATCAACCAAAAGACACACGGGACTCGCAATACTAACGATCAGCAAAGCTGCACAATGGCACTTTCCCTCAGCAGCACTCAAGAGGCATGCAGCCTCAGCAGCAGCTAACCATGGATCTGGGTCTAGTCTACAAGCTATTAACAGTTTACAAGACATGGAACTGAGAAGCAGCCTTACTATGAGGATAACAC
>NW_021605300.1:86212-102406 GCF_004785775.1 Grammomys surdaster | reverse complement strand
AGCCAGGACATGGCTGTTATATGCATGAACTCAGAACATGGCTGCTACACTCAGGAACTCAAAACGCTGCAGTAACCAGCACAAGATCAAGCTGGTCAAAAACTTAAGCATGAAAGGCAAATGAGCTCTAGATGTCATAGCCCCAGCTGAGGAGCTCTTGACAGCTGGTGGCTACTGAGGGAAAGACAGTCACGTTGGGAAGAGAGAAGTGATGTCATGAAGCATGACCCAAAATCCAAAATTCATGAAAGATAAACCAGTTTGAGCATATAAGTTATATTCTCTACAGTGGAGAAAGCTAGCACAATCAAAGGTAAAATTGAGGGCAAGGGGATTTGCATTCTACACCTAATGATGGAACATACACCTAAGGATGGAACATAGAAAAAGCAAATGCAAATCAGTTAGAAAAAGTCCCAACAAACGCACACAGACAAGAAGTGCAAATGACTTTAAAGACACACAGCACATCCCACTCTGTAAAGGAAGACATGAGAGATGCTACTTTCATCAAGCAGATGAGGAATTATCAACCATGACAACACACCGTGTAGCTGAGGGTCAGGGAAAACAGGGGCTCTCATACTCTCAATTAAATTGATGAATCTTCTCTGAGAGCAATTCAGAATGTCAAATCAGAGAAGAGCGAGGTCTGTGCTAAGACGTCTTAGGCATTTATGCCTGTGTACTCAAACAAACTCAAACACAGGAGCTCTCAGGACAAGCGTGAGCATGTGCGCTCGCCAGCAGGATCACAGAAAGTAGAGGAAGACCAGGAGTGAGCTAACCGTCAGTCAGGAGCCAGTTCTGACACAGCAGAATACTGTGCCACAGGTACAATCATAAGAACGAATAGGCCAGTGTGGCATTCATGGCCTGAAATACTGTCTTAGCCTCTGGACACACATGTACATACTCACACACAGACACATAAATGTACGTTTTTAATCTTAAATAAAAAACAAGGCGTATCTAACCTGGTATGAAATTATTTACAAGGATGTTGTTTGTATAGTAGAGTATTCGTGCAGAAAACATGAAGAAGGCAGCCAGCATTCAGACTGTGAGTACACAGAAAAATACACACAGGAATATTACTCACAGAAACACATACACAGAGGAATATTATTCATAGAAATATACACACAGGAATATTAGTCACAGAGACATACACACAAGAATATTACTCAAGTGCCCACCAACAGTGGTTATTTTCAGGAAGAGACTTGGTTTCTAGAGGACAAGTTTCCAGAGGAGACTAACTTCTCAAAGAGTGACCTGTGTACTGTTGGAAATTCTTAGCCCACATGAACCTCCCCTTTCTGACACTTAAACATGGATTAGGAAGAAGGGTGGGCACATGTCCCAACAAACAAAAGAGTGCCTGCTATACAATCAGGAGACCAGAGTTTGGTTCCCAGAACCCACATAAGAAGCCAGACTTATTATCTGGAACAAGACTGTGACCCCAACTCCATGTGGGTGGCTGGAGACAGGAGGATTACTGAGACTTTCTGACTTCAGCCTTGCAAAGAAAACATGAGTCCTGAGTTCCCGGGAGAGACCTGCCTCAAAAGAATAGGAAGAGAGGGATGGAGGAAGACGCCCAACCCTAACCTGGGCTCTGCATCCCTACAGGTGTATGTGCCCATGCATACTCATGTGCAATACACTCGCACACAAATAAAAATACATCTTTAAAATAGATGCATAATGAGATTTAAAAACAGAAGGAAAGAAGATGAGAATGGGTGAGCCTGAATTATAGAGGAAGAAGAGGCTCTAGATGGCTTACCTGTGTCACTAAAGCTTCAGATGAATGACTGCGGCAAGAACCAGGACAGATATGATAAAGGATCCTTCTATCCGACCAGGGCCTTAGGTGCAAAGACCATTTAGGGGCAAGGCATGAGGCAACACCTCATCAAAAAGCTGGAAGCACAAGCTGCCCACGAGCACACCTAAGCAACAGGGAGCACGTCTGTCCACTCAAGAGGATTAAACATGAGTCCAAATACCAGACAAATGACTACAAATTTAGGCTCTGTCCTAGTAAGTTAGACTGGCCATGGTCCCTTAGCCCAGAGACTTGTCCTCTGCGTCTATATGTCAGGTGTGGTCTTCTTCCTAGAAGGATTATTTCATCGCCAAGGTGACAGTTCATCTGGTTATGGAAAGACCTGGCTGCTCACCTCAGTCCCCGTATCTGGGTTCAATACCTCTGTCCATAAGGCTATCTAAAAACAGAACCTCAGTGCTGTAGGCTGTGGTTTGTTTGGAAATAACATCAACACAGCTACAGCTATGGAAATCTCATCTATGTCTGACTGTCGAGGGCTCCCCATAGCTCCATGGAAAACAAAGCAGACATTCCCTTCTGCAAGCTACATTTAGGATTTTAGGGAGTCTGCAAGCAATTTTCACAAGAAGCACAAATACTCTATACATATGCATTCTAGAGCATAAAGCACAGGACCTTACATTAGTCATGTCCAAATTTTGAAATAAGCCTTGGTAAACTATCAGCCACATAGTAAAAGCTCAATAAAACCTACAAGAAGTCCCTTAGCCTTCAAGACCACAATCTCCCAAAACACTGGAATGTTTAGGACAATTTATTGAAAATTACTAATATGACAGAACGCCTCAGCTCATTTCCAGGCTGCTGGCAGCAGCAAAGTCTCAACACATCGCCCTGTTAACTTCCACTCCAACAGCAACCTGACCTAAGTGTGTGGCACCACACAGCTGCTCAGTCGACAGCAGGGGACCGGGATGCAGCAATGACTAGGAACACAAACTGCTTTTGCAGCAGACCTGAGTTTGGTTCTCAGCACCAATTGCAGGTGGCTCACAACTACCCATAACTTCAACTCCAGGGGATCCAATGACCTCTTCTGGCCTCAGTGGTCACATGTGTTCACACAGGCACGCATGCACAAACATGCAGAAACAAATATTTTTTAAACTAAGTAAACATAAACAACGTGTACCTGGTATGGTGATGCATGCCTCTAATCTCAGTACTCAGGAACCTGAAATGGGTAGATCTCTGTGAGTTCAAGACTAGCCTGGTCTCTAGAGTGATTTTTTGAGGACAGCCAGGGCCACATACTGTGGTCCTGCTTCAAAAATAAACAAAACTAAACTAAACAGAAGATACGTGAGTACAAATATTGATAAATGTGTTTATCTTCATCCAAGTTTTCAGGAAGTGTGAGATCACCTAAGAAGCAGAAAGCATCTCCTTCACACTGTTAAAGGGCAAGATGGTGAGTTACACAGTCCACAGAGCCCACCACACCCTAGAGCACAACTTCAGAGACTCTCAGCAACTGATTTTCCTTGCTGTCATACCAAGTCCCGGCCTGCATCTGAACACATCACTTAAAACATGTGGATTGGAACAACTTCCAACGTCAATAGTGTCTGGAGGTGAGAGGTCACAGCATCTTCACATAAATGAACGGATATGTCAAGCGAAAGGACTTGAAGAATATGCTAGTCTGTCCTGCCTTTCCATCCTGGGAGATGCAGCAAGAAGGCCCCACCAGAAGCCTCTGCCTTCATTCTGCACATCCCAGCATCCACAACTGTGAGAAATAAACTTCTGTTCTTTTTAGGTTATCCCGAGTCACGTACACTGTCATAGCATCACCAAACAGACCGCAGCAATCTTTCCCCTCCTTACAATAGAGGATTACTTTCCTGTGGTGTTGGTTTAATTCCTTTCCAGAAATTCTTCTGATGAAAGAAAAAAAAAAATCAGCTAATATGAATCTGAATTAAGAAATTGAAAAACTTGAAAGTTTCTTCACTAAAGAAGCATAACCTGGTTGGTTTTATACCAGAGGTTAAGAAGCACAAGGTGTCCCATAGATCAAGGGCACCGTGTCCTTCCTGAGATGTGTAGCAAGGGATGAGCCTGGAGACATTCATTTACAGTCAGCACTGCTGTCCTTAGCATCGTATCCAGTACAGAAGGGCAGAGAATGTGACCATCGAGATTAAGCAGAGGCACAGAAGCAAACACACACAAATTTCTGGTCTTCCATTATTTCTCATTTACTTCTAAGTATTTTTTTATTTGAGGAATGGCTGTAATATCTTCGCAGTCTTCCAATGGGGAAAGCTACACAAGTCCGTATTTGCCAGGCTCTCGGGCTTCCTTCAGCATCTAAATATAAGGCAATGATCTCACGCAAACCATTTGCCAGTGTTTAGTTTCCAAATTCCAGGGTCTGAGTTGACATGGTCCTTCCAGGCACAAACCCCAAGGAACCAGATAAACAACAGTTACATTTGCAGATTCCTAACCTCAGAGGGCTTGTGCCAGTGTCCTAGGGGACATGACACATGTTCTAGTTAACTAATTATGTAATTATCTTGTCTCATGTTTATTATGTCACTGATTCGTGGGCAAATAGCATCCACAGATATGTAACTGAGAATGCTGGGCCTTAATTAGGTGTTTATCCATAATGCTGTTCTGACCTCAGATTTTAAAACCTAACATTATTGAGCTAGCTGTTTTTGACTTTCGGTTCATTTTGGTTTATGTCCATTTTAATACAGAGGTATATTGTCATATGGCGGTCCTTCATGGACCACATACACAACAATGCTTTCAACACTGTATCACCCACGATCTTGGAGTTACCTTAGCTTATAATAAGTAACTTCACTGTGATGCCTGCAGAGTTTCTCAGAGTTCTCAGAGTGGCTAAGTGACCTATACACACTAATTAATCTATTTCTCTTCTTCAATTAGGACAGCAATATGCACTCTCTCACAAAGCCCAAAAAAACTAGTAACAAGTCTCAAGGCTGCCTCAGATAGGCACAGTCTTCTGCTGAGTCTGTGAAGTTTCTCCTTAAGCCTTTGTAGACCTGGGTCTCAAGGGCTACCCTAAGGGTATCATCTTTCAACGGGACAATGCAGACAAAATGTTCGTTTTTTTCTTTTTCACTTTGTAACCTTTCTCCCTTCCTTCCGGAAGCCTTCCAGACCAACCAGTGTCTGCAATTACTGACGCTCACACTCACTCATCACCCCGCCATCATTCAGGGCAGCCGGCCCCTTTTCATCTTCCTAGAAGACCTTGAAATTGTTCCTGTAACAACCTCACAGTGTGCTTGTAAGTAATATACCACATCTGATGCTTTGCACAGGATCTATCTGTACAGACTTTGGGCCACCAGCGGATGACCAGTAAATATTTATGGATTCCTCTGAGTCTCAAGCAGTAGAGCTGGGCCCTACCCAGAACACACTGGACTTACTGCAGCACAGGAGCCACTTGGTACCCAGGACGTAGACGCAAAGCGTTAACTCACAAGTGCTATCTTGTGTGCACCCCCGCCCCAAGTAATCCAGTGTCATTTACAGGGCAAACATGTAGGAGAGAAAATTAAGCCTCCAGTTCTAATTGGAGCCAACATTCAGCTAGGCCAGGGGAGCCAACAGGAAATAGCAGCTTCAACTTTGTTTTTGATGGTGAATGTTTTCTGGGTTGTAAATTGAACCATGAACAACCCAATAAAAGAAGATATGGTTATTTCCAAACTCACACAAACGTGTTTTCCACTTAAAAGACAAAATAGTTGTTTAACTTCTCAGACAGTGGTTTGGTTCTTAAAGTCAATTAAACTGTAATGGAATTGTCTCCCTCTGAAGTACCAATAGTAAATCACAGCAATCATGGCGTACAAGAAGTCCAGAAAGTGTTCAGGATATATAAATGCAGCCATAAAAGCCCAATGTTTGTTTGTTTGTTTGTTTGTTTTAAATGTGTTCAGTTCCACACAAATTCTGAAAACCCCAAGTAAGAACTAGGGCAAATGAACTTTTCCAAATACCATGGTTAGAATTATCAAAACTGCTAACCTGGGCAAGGTCTGTTTGTACCATTTGTATATAACCCTACCCAGAAGTCGGTCAGACGGAGGAAATGACGTAACCAACACTTCTCTGGAAGCACCTGAGTTGATCAGCACAAATGAAAAGACCAAATAGAGGCACCGAGACTCCTGAATTCACTGGGGTTTGCTTCTAGAAAGTTCCTAGTACTTCTGGTATGAGAGTGGTATGTTTTAGGAAGTCACGATTAAAAATAAAGAAAATCAAACTACACTCTGCACCTGGTGCAGGACACAACGGCTCCTCTTCGGGTTTCCACAGAGCTGACTAAAACCTGTCCGGAGTGTTAAGGAAACTTCCACATTACTTTCTGTAACCTCAAGAGAACTCACAGACCAGGGTGCCAATCACTGCTCAGCTATGAAGCTGACATGCCAAACAGCACCCAGCCACGCTGTCCTTAATACAGCTGCGTTTGTGAGAAACCATGTTAGAGATACGGCTGAATAAAAAGACACATTAAAAAAGACACATTAAGGGTATGGCTGGACCCAGGGAAGGCTCGGGTGGTTTCACAAATCAGCAAGTCAGGTCATCCTTCTGACCTCAAAGAGCTAGATCAAAGGCAGAGGCTCCCTGAACTCATTCAAAGCCTCCTCCTCCTCTCCTGAACAGCTCACTGTGTGCCAAAGGTGAGCCATCCACAAGGCAGCAGAGGGACCCCATAGTCAACCTGTGAAAACTGGAACCTCATTCCAGGATTGGTCTTCAGAGGCAAGGCAGGCAGGCTGAATTCGTCTGCTGTGGGAAGCCCACATCGCACTCCCCCCCAGGCCCCCCCACCCCCACCCCTCACACACGATATTTTTTATGTCTATTAAAATCTGCATTTTTCCAACCTCTCCCAGGGGATTCCTGCAGACTAGTCAGGCTAGGAACTCAGTGCACACTAATTCATATCACTAATAGCCCCAAGGACACATTCCAACCCAGCCAACAACCGTGGTACTCAGAATTCCTACCCCTTGAAATTAACACAGAATCTGACACATCCATCAGCTCAGAAACCGTCTTTCCCAGAGGCCCCTGCCAGGTGCCACGTGCCATCTCTGGAGAAATGCACATAAATAACTCATCAGGGGAGCTGTCTTCTGAGAAGATCCCAACATTCCATTGTAGTCAAGAATGTAAGAGATTCACCATGAGTAGAGAAAGGCCCTCCTTAATCCACTCAGCTAGCAAGTAGGGAAACTGGCCTTCAAATGACCAGCTGGCAAAGTCTGAATTTACAATCCCACCCCTACTGTTGTTCTTAAAATAAAGTCCCAGGGACACACACACACATTCCATCCAGGCCAAACCCAGGCCACAGAAGTCATATGAGGAAGGAAATGTTTGATTACCCATAAGACAAACAAACAAAAGTGATTCCGCTTGTAAACTGTTAGTATTTGCATTAGCTGGACCCAAGGTTGCAGGTTCTCACTAGAGTCCTAAAGGCTGCCTGGGCTGATGTTGGGTCCCGCTCCCTCCATGCTATTCCAGTAACTGGAATTCCTTATGAAAATGCAAATCTACTCAGCAACAGTGGGCTTTCGAACTATTAGTACCTGTCTTTCAACAGACTAATGAATCTTCTATTCTTTCTTAGAAACTGACTGTAAAAATGAGTCCAAGGCCATCAGAACAGTACAAGGTGTATCCAGAACTTTTCGTGGCATTCTAACAGAATACAAGACAAAAGCAACTTAGGAAGGAAGGGTTTATATACCAGCTTATAGAGCAGAGGCACACAGTCCATCAAACAGGCCATAGGCTCTAAGGCAGCCTGGCCACACTGCATCCAGCCAGTCAGGAAGCAGGGAGGGATGAATGCTGGACTGACTCATCTTGGTTTCTCCTTGTATTCAGTTCAGGACCCCAGTCCATGGGATGCTGCTACCCATATTCAGGGTGGGTCTTCCCTCTTCAGTTAAACCTTTCTGTGGAAACACACACACCACACTCCCATGGTAACTCTAAGTCTATTCAAATTAATAAAACATATTAATCATTACTGAAGGAAAAGGACACCAATTGCCCAACGACAGAAGGCTGGGGGTCCAGACATGCTCCACTATCCACAGGCCTTCTGGGTCCCACCTTCTAAGAAGCAAGCTCACAATGGACTGAGAGGATGAGACCAAGGTCCTTTGAGTCCTCACAAAGAGTCACTGATGTCTTCCATGTTCCTGGCACCGTCTGGCCCAGGCGGCAATCCTTAGTTTCCAGGCAAGAAATGGGACACTTACAACTTGAGGATTAATAAATCTGAAACGCTTGAGACTAGGAGTGTTTGGGATTTTTAGAACACTTGAACAAATCAAAACCCAAAATATATCTGTTTCATATACACCTTCTACTCATGGACCATCTTAATTTCATATTTAAATATTTTGGGGTTTTTTTTTTAATGTTTTGTTTGTTTTTTCAAAACAGAGTCTTTGTAGTCCTGGCTATCCTGGAGCCTGGAAGCTGGCCTCCAACTCGAGATCCTCCTCCATCTGACTCAGTATGGTATTAAAAGTGTGCCACCACACCCAGCCTTCATACCCAAAGTTTAACTGATTTGTCACACAAGGTCAAGTGCGGAATTTTCCGCTGAGAGTCTGAAGTCAGCTCTCAGAATGCCTTGGATTTGGGGCTGAAGGTAAGATACTTGCTATGCAAGAATGAAGACTTGAGTTCAATCCCGAGATCCAAGCACGGAAGTGAAATACTTATCACCCCAGCTCTGGTGATATGGAGATATGTATACCCCTAGGACGTGACCATCAATCAGCCTCTCCTACTTGGTGAGTTCCAGGCCACAGAGAAACTGTCTCAAAACATGAGGTGGAGGCTGGAGAGATGGCTCAGTGGTTAAGAGCACTTGCTGATCTTGCAGAGGAACCAAGTGATGTTCCCAGAACTCACACTGGGCCATTTACAACCAGTCTACTCCAGCTCTAAGGGATCTAAGCTTCTAGGACCGCTGGGCCCTCCCCCATCAATCCCTGATTAAGAAAATCCCCTACAGGCTTGCCTATAGCTGGATCTTATGGAGGCACTTTCTCAACTAAGGGTCCCTCCTCTTTGATGGCTCTAGCTTGAGTCAAGTTGACATAAAATTAGTCAGCACAACGGGATAGTCAGGTTAGATTGACTGGATGGAAAGACCCAAAGTCTTCACTTGGAAAACGGAAAGAATGTGGTGACTGTGCCATAAAGGGTAGGGGCAGGTGTGTAGGGACAGGTGAGTAGGGGCAGGTGAGTGGAGTCAGGTGGGTAAGGGTAGGTTTGTTTAGTGAGGGCAAAAGAACAGAAGGCAGTCCTTAGGAATAGCACCAACACTAGAGTCACCCAGGCCAAAGTCCCATCCTTCACCTCTTCCTTCTTTCCTAGAAGCTCAAGGTAGCCCACTCTACAGAACATGCTTGGCTTCCAATTAGAAAATGGGCTCAGGGCTAGAAAGACGCCCAATGGCTAAGGCATAATATAATACACTGCTCTTACAGAAGACCTGAACCTGGTTCTCTCCATGATTGGCTCACATCCTCCTGTAACTCGAGCTCCAAACTATCTTTAGGCTGTGAATGCAAGGTATATATATGCAACAAATGAATTTAGGGTTCCAAAAACTCCTGGTCCCAAGCATTTTGGTTAAATGATGCTCACACTGTAACTGGTTTCTTGAGGGGCAACTGTCAGGCCTGTAACCTGCGTGAGGCAGTGTGAGGTACATGGAAGGCAACAGAAATATCCAATGCCCATGGCTAGTCTCAATGTACACCCCCCCCATTCACACACACACACACTTAAATAAAATGATACTTTAAAAAAGAAAAAAATATAGATGGAACTTCTTCAGTACTCTATACTTTTTGTGCCCTGATTTTTTAGAAGAACCCAGGGAATACCAGGTCCATCCTGTTTCTCAACTGGGATGACTGCCCCTTCCACAGAGCACACTCAGCCAAGTCTGGAGGCACGCCATGTTCACAGCTGGGGAAAGCATGAGAATGGTCTCTACAAGGTAGATTCCACAGCCTACAGTCCACAGGACAGCCCTTCCCCAAGGCCAACAAAGAATTATCCACCACCAAAAGTAAACTGTGCTTCCTCCTTATAGGGAGGGAGGGGTAGAAAAAGAAAACAGTGAGAAGGCTTGAGGCAGTGGCCTCAGTCTCAACAATGGAGCACTCACCTCCAGGCCACCAAGAAGGGTTGGCCTTGCCTCTGAGTAGGAGAGAAAGCCAAACTAGCCACACTGGCAGCCTGGTCAAAGTGAGCCTAACCCAGTCCCATACGCAAGTCACCCCAACATCCCTGCTCAGTGCCTCTTATGACATCCAAGGGCCATATTCCCCAAGTCATTCAGGACATGAAGGTGTCTCCTCATGGAGGAAGGCCAGGAAGCTTGGCTAAGGGGAGTAAAAACAGAAAATCTCTTGAAGTAGGCTGTCAGTCCAAATGCCTATGGACAAAGAGGAGGTTTGGTAGCATGGAAAGACCTCAACCCCCCTGTGCCTACACTGCTGATTAACTCGGGGTCCCCCAATACTTCCAACACTGCACATAGTGTTTCCTCTTTGATCCACCTCAGTGGTTGCCTTGGAAGCAGCCCTATCTCCTCTCACCCAAGGGAGGCCGAGACTCCCAACCAGTCAGCCCTCTGTGGGAAGCTATAAATGTGGCCGGTCACAGTGGCTTGTTAAAAATGCAGATTTAGCAGCTTGGGTAGGGTAAAAACAGGCCACAGTTTGAACAGGCACACAGAGACACTGGGTCAGACACTTCTAGGCCACACTTGGCCCAGCAGCTTTGGAATCTCAGTCTCTGGAGAGCAGCAAGCACTGTGGTCAAACTCGGTTCCCAACACTCACCACAAGCAGGGGCAGCCCAAAGAATGTTTGCTGAGACAGATGTAAAAAAAAAAAAAAAAAATCCCATAAAGCTTCAGAACAAGGCAAAATAGTAAAGAGACAGTGGTGGCATGAACAGCTGGCTACCAGCATCCTGCAAGGGTAGGGCTAGGGTTAGGGCTTAACTCTCCTAGCTACAGAACCAAAATTCAAACCTTCCATCCCAATCAGAGCCCGGGACCTGGCTTCCAGGCAGGGTGGGGAGGGGGAAGTCGCTGAGTGACTGATCAACTCTACTATCTTAGACACTCCTTCTCCACCCCTCCCCCAACAGAGGATAGAGGTCAACCTCCATGTTTTCTTAGGTACCTAGTTTTCTGTTTGTTTGTTTGTTTTAAATTTTATTTTATGTATGTGGGTGTTTTGCTTGTGTATTATATGTCTGCACACCACTTACATGTCTGGTGACCTCAGCGACCACAAGAGAATGTTGGATCCCCTGGAACTGGAGTTAAAGAAGGTTGTGAGTCACCATGTGGTTGTTGGAAATGGAGCCTGAGTCTTCTGGAAGAGCATAGAACGCTCTTAACCACTGAGCCATCTCTCCAGCACCACCATCCACTTTGGTATCTTTTGTTTTGTTTTTTTGTATGTTTGTTTGTTTTCTGAGACACTGTCTCTCATTGTAGCCTGGGGCTTGCTGATTACCCTAGGCTGGTTGGGTGGAAAATCCTAGGGGTCCACCTGTCTCTGCACCTGTGTGCACTGGAGAAAGGCAATTCCCAGGACCACGCCCACCTCAATATATAAACACACATATACACACACACACACACACACACACACACACACACACACACGCACACACACATAAAGTTGCTAAGTAAACAGACAATGAAGGTTAAGAGACCTTAGAAGAAAGCCACAGAGAAGAGAGTGGTTGGTGGTTTTAGCGGCTCTAACACACAGAGCTGCACTGACTCAATCTACGGAGCACCATGGTAACACCTCTCTATTGACAGTGGGGACAGGTTAACTGAGCAACTAGTTCAGCAAACAGCAAGGAAAAAGCAAAAGGGTCCCACAGATGGCTAGCAGATTGAGGCCCAGGCCTGGTATGTCAGCAAACTCCAGTGATGTCTCCTTATGCAAAGGCCTTCATCCATTTCAGTAACACACAGTTGCCAAACAGAGACAAAAACCAAGGCAAGAAGATACATGTCCCCAGCGCTGCAAGGCTGAGACCAGGAACAGAAGGCTTGGCTCACCCAGCATCTTAAGTGGATTACACTGCTGTGATAAACACCATGACCAAAAGCACCCTGAGTTCTTTGGCTTACTGTTCCCCATCCTAATCCCTAAACCTCAATCCCTGAGGGAAGTGCTCGACAGAGCTTGAAGGCAGGGCTGAAGCAGAGACCATGAGAGAAGGTTGCTTTTTGACTTGCTCAGCCTGTCTTTCTTATACAACTCAGGACCACCTGCCCAGGGTCCCACTGCTCAGTGGCTTCCCTCTCAAGTCAACCATCAGTCATCAGCACGCTGGTCAATCTGACGATGTGATTTCTCAATTGAGGGTCCCTCATCCCAGATGACTTGTGTCAAGTTGACCAAAAAAAGAAAAAGAAAATCCAAGTTTTGGGTCACAGTAGTAGTTCAACCCTTTGCCTCTGCACTGTAAGAAGATCCTAGAGAAACCATTTGCTGTGACTGTGAATGAAGTCAAAGGGCTTCTTGAGGAAAGGGAGTTTCCTGTTTCCCAGCCCTGAGGATGCACACTGCAGACAGAGCTCAGAGACTCTGTAGAGAGGTCAGAGCTGACACTGGAGTATCATCCTCAACTGTGCTCCAGGCTCACCTGGAGAGCTTTAAAGAGAAAAGGAGACCAGGCCTGGGCTACAGACATGCTATCAGATAAAAGGCTTCCCAGGTGGAGCTGGACAAGGGTATGGCCTGTACCCCACGAAATGGAAGCCACTTTGCTGTAAGAGGTGAGATTTCTTGGGCCAGCAAGTTCACTCAGCAGATGAAGGTTTCTGGTGACAATCAGAGTTCTACCCCTAGAACATACATGCTTTAAGGAGAACTAATTCTTTCAAATTGTCCTCTGACACCCATGGGTGTACTGTTGAAAACAAGCACCCAAGTGTACAATATGTAAGTAAATGTAACCTTTAAAGTTTTAAAGATTGCCTTCTGTGCAGCAACTTCAGTTGCCTGAGATGTGGGTCACATCCTGGTTTAATGCCTAGTTCATGAGAACACGTTCTTTCCACTGTCTGTCTTTGTACAGGGATCTTTCTGAGTTGAGAGGTTTGTTTATAATTATATTCCTTTAGTGTTCAAAGAATCACCTCTACCCAGACTGACCTCTTGAAGTTAATGTTAAGCCAGCTACAGCTTCGACTAAAAATTTAAAACTGTGACTTATCCAGGACCAGGGAGGGGCATGCTCTGACTCACTTGAAGAAACCTGGATTTCAGAAAGTGGCTGAAGGACAGTCTCCATTGCACACACTGCAAAGAGTGATTTATATGTGTGTCCGGGCACGTGTGTGTGTGTGTGTGTGTGTGTGTGTGTGTGTGTGTGTGTATGTATGTATGTATGTATGTATGTGTATATATCTATCTCCAGGCCAGGAGAGGTCTCCTGCAGGTTACAGGTCACAGGGCCAGACTCCTGCGCTGGCTGACCAGACTGAAAGGTTTTCACTTGCAGCTTGTAACAGATCACAGCAGACCAGACAGTTCCATGAGGGGAGGTTTATTAAGAGAGAGAGAGAACGAGAGGAGAGAGAGAAAGAGAGGATTAGAGGAGTGGAGGCTGGCCATGACCACATGGAGAGAGGGGGAAGGGAAGAGGGGAGGGGAGAGGTGACAGTGAACCTGCAGGCTCAGGTCTAGGGACCATGGGAGAGCAAGAGCCTGAGGAGGGGACAGGCAGCCCCTTTTATAGTGGGCAGGGCTATGTGCTTGTTGCCAGGTAACTGTGGGGAGGAGCATACCTGGCTGTTGCCAAGTGACTGTGGAGGTAGAGTTTAATGCTAACACAGACCCTTGCAGTCCCATACAAGGTTGCCTGTGCCAAGACAGCTGGCAACCAGGGCTGCCTCTGGGTAACACCTGTAAGGCAGGAAACTGCCAACCCTAGGCAATGGAATGAATAGATACTTTCTAAACTATCCTCTTTCCATTCAAAGTCAAAGTAAATTCTATCTCAACTTTTCCTTTGGAAGCATTTGTTGAACCAAGAGTCATGCCTCAGACAATGGTTGCTCTGTTTGCACCATGCTACTGAAACTGCCCTTCCAGGAGAAAAACATCTTCAAGATCCTAGAATTCACAGAAGTCTGAGTCGGAAACATCATGCACAGCCCTGGCACGTCCTCAGCACAGACTTGTTTCCCCTGCAGCCCTATGGCAGTACCAGCCTTTTATTTCTGAGTTCAAACATGTCTACCACTCCTAAGAGAAAAGGGCTGTCACAGCATCCTTGAGAGGGACCACTCCCAAATGTCTCAGCTCACAGCCCAAGTCTGTTTCAGACGGAGATGAGTTGAGTCTGATGGACCTGCCTATCAGTCCATCCTGGCTACGGACCTCAGGTCGTAGTGAATTATTACTGAGCACTAATGGAAACCTGCCATCCTCAGCAGTGTTACCAGAACAAGACATTAGCCCGACAGGAAACAGTTTGGAAAACGATCTGATAGAACGCACAGCCAGACATCGGCTGCTGCCCAGTCTGATAACTGGGTTCTCTGGGGCTCCAAGTGCCCCACACGCACATGCTTTATGCTACTCGAGGCTGACGGTTCTGCAGGAGCTGTACTGGGTGTAAGTTCCCAAATGATGCTGTGTCTCCCAGCCCTGGAACTCCCTTTGAGGTATGTACTGAACAGAATCCCTCAGCCACCGACTAAGCAAGGCTCTGGCTTCTTACTGGACTAAGTGGGGAGGCAAGGTTCAGGGCCTCAAAGCTATTCCCCAGAACTCTGATGTTCCAACACTGAAATCAAAGCACGCTACACTCCGATTCTCAAGCCGCCTGCATTGTCTACATGGCAATTTGAACCTCTAACAACAAGAACCATTGCTTCCACTATAAAGTCATTCTTTGAGGTCGGAGTGAGGGTTGGGGGTGGGAGTTGTTCCAGAAGACCCAGCAGATAGGAGCATCTGCAGATGATTAAATCTCTTATATAAAATGGCATCATGCTTACAGATCCCACAATCAACCTCTCATAGACTCTAGTCATCCCGGGTTACTTATTAATATTTAATACAGCACAAATTATATGTAAATAGTTAGCAGTTGTTACACTGCATAGCTTAGTGAAAATGAACCTATGCCAGATGATAATATTTTTCAAAAACCCACCCCCTCAAGGCTGAGACTCATAAAGCCCAGGCTGACCCTGAACTCCTGCCTCTACACCTACTAAGTGCTGGGATTATAGTTGTACACCACCATGCCTGTTGTTGTTATTGTTATTCCCAAATGTTTTTATCTGCAATCAGTAAACTATCACAGACACAGAACACACAGGCCAACTAACCTAAGATCATTTAATTTCTGAGCAAATGATACGTATTTTTGCAAATACTTCATGTGACTGAATTAAAAATAAAAAATCATGGTCTGGTGGGCACTATCAACAACACCTGGAGAGACAAAAAACTTCTGCTCCCAAGGCTGCTGCCTGGTGCCCAACATCTTGAGGGAGTCTCCCTTGACACCTGCAGCTACATGCTCTAATCTTTTAACAGCATGCTTTTAGGACCGTCAATAAAATGAAGGCCTCGATTCCTACATAGTACAGAAAAACAAATGAACATACACATGAAGCCATTTGTAACCAAGTCAGGGCACAGTACCTTGCTGAACAATGTGTCAAAACTGCTGGCATTTGGTCTAGGCTCCACCCCATAGTTACCTGGCAACAGCCAGGTGTGCTTGACTCACTATAAAAGGAGCTGCTTGCCCCCCTCCTCATTCCCTTGCTCTCTTGCCCTTGCCCCCTCTCCCTGAACCTCTTCCCTCCAATTCCCATTCCCCTCCCCCCTCTCTCTCCACATGCTCCTGGCAGGATTCTACTCCTCCATCTTCCTCCCCCCTTCCTTTCTCTCAACTCCCCTCCCCATGCCCTGAATAAACTCTATTCAACACTAAGCAGTCCTGTGGCTGGTACCTGAGAGGGGGAAGGGATGCCTCAGCATGGGACCCTTGCCCCACACCATACAGGGCCTCCACCAAACATATCTCAGGTCTCTCTTATCTTTTTATAAATTACAACAAAAACGGTTGACATACATAAGCTGGCATTTAATCACAGGAAAGGTCACACTTTCCAGACTTCCACCTGGGAGCCTTCAGATTCCTACTCAAGCTAAAAGAATCACTCTCAAGTTCAGATGTTCCTAGGTATTGTTGAGTCACACACATGTGGC
>NW_021605300.1:79665-86202 GCF_004785775.1 Grammomys surdaster | reverse complement strand
TCATGAGGATGTAAAGCTGGAGCACAAAGCCAGAGCTTCTTCCATGCTGGGCAAGCACTTCTCCCACTGAGCTCCACCTCCAGCCCCTTTGTCTTGGGGGCCCACAGGGCATCTTAGGAAGATGAACTAGTCTTCATGTTGCCTGCTCCTGGTACCCTTGGGAAATAATCCTTTGTCAGGACCTGGAGAAGGATTGTTCAGTAACACATTATCAAATGACCAGAGACTGGGGCTGAGCATGATGGAGGAAAACCTCACCTCCTTAACCAAGGAGCAAAACCAACCAGCACAGCTCTCAAACACATCTCCCTCATGTTCCTAACATGGTCCAAAACAGAGAGGAAAAAATGCACCAAGCTCCTGCTTCTATGATTGGCTGAGACACTAATAAAACCACAGGTTAACTTGATCACTCTACAGAATCACAAATAATTAGCATAAACTCTGAAGTATGCATAGTATGGCATCCATTCCTTCCTTGTACCAACTATGTCACAGAGGATTGATGTACCCGTTTTATTGAAAAGCACACTGAGGCTTATAACAAGCACGTGACATAAATGACAGCCACTCTTTGGTGGGCTTTCACATTAACATCAGTGTGCTGCACCTTTACAACATGTGTCTCTTTTGGGTTATTTTTATCACCACTGTGCATGTGCATACAACAGATTAAGAAACTCATGAGGGCTGGGTGTGGTGGCACACACCTTTGATGCTAGCACTCAGGAGGCAGAGGCAGGTGGATCTCTGAGCTGGAGGCCAGCTTGGTCTACAGAGTAAGTTCTAGGACAGCCAGGATTACACACAGAAATCCTGCCTTGAAAAATTATTTTCTTAAAAAAAACTGCTGGGTGGAGGTGGTGCACAGCTTTGATCCCAGCACTCTAGAGGCAGAGGTAGGGAGATCTCTGGGCTCAAGGCCGGACTGGGCTACACAGAAAAACCCACAGATTAAAACAAAACAAAAGAAACAAACTAACAGACAACCCACTCCAAAAGAAAGGAGACTGAAATGCAGCTACACAGTAAAAATCGTTCTCTATAGGAACACAGTTCTACCAACAATGACAAACACATACAGAGTCTGTCCAGCTTCCCGAGTGTTTAGCTCTGACTTCTCAAGAATGCACTACATGAAGTGATATGGGGTTGGAGAAGCACTCTACCATTACAGGCTAGGCTCACAACCATAAAATAATGTGGCACACAGGACCCAACAACACAAGGTTAATATTGGCTCCCCTTTCTAAAGCCTGAAAGTCCACATTCGTCCAGAAAGAAAAAAAAAAAAAAAAAAAAATTTAAAAAAAAATATCTTGTCTCTAGGGGCAGGAAATCAATTCACACAACATCTGCAAGGCTCGGGTCTCAGAATATCAAGATCTTGTGTCTCTGTTAATGCAACTGAATCTCCTTCACCAAGGGGACAGCATCCCCCCACCCCCTCCCACTCCCCCTCCCCCCCTCCATGTAATCATTTACCAAGTGCTTAATTTAAAATGCACACTGAGCTCCAGGATTCAGATGGCTCCTGATGCAGGCCACCCCTAACCACCTGTGTTGGCTAAATCCACAAAACCTTACATCCTCTGCAGAAGGTTTTACTGTCACTCCCATACTATGGCCATGTTCCCTGACCCAGTCAAAGATCACAACTTTTTAAGCCTTTCTTTAAACTGAATTGCAGATGCTGATGTAAAAATGGGAGAGTGACAATCCAAGAAAGAAATGAGAAATAGATTACAAGAACTGAAGGATGTCCTAGCATCTTCGTAGACAATAGGAACCCAAACAGAAAATGGCTAGAAACATCACTGAAACACGTGGTAATGTTTATAAATGGGGTGGGGCTGGTGGGTGGTAGTGCAGAGTGACCACTAAATCCCAGTTCTTCAGAAAGCCTGAGGTGATTCTGCCCATAAAAACAACAAATTCTTGGGCCTCACACAACCTATCAACTGAGACTTGCTGTGCACTGTGCAGCTACAGTGCTCACCCATACTCCAAAGGCATCCTAGACATGGTTATACCAGTACCATACTCACAGCTAAGAGGTGAAGAATGGAAGACTGCCATGGTGACTCAAGATGCTGAGGGGCCCAGGATGTAACTTAGTTGGTAGACTGCTTGCCTAATTTGCATACAGCCATGGGTTTCAACCTACCAACACACAAACTGGGGGTGGTGACTCATGTCTGAAATCTGAGCCCCCAGAAGGTAGAAATACAAAGCTGATGGCCAGAACCTTAAAGTCACTCTTAGCTGGTCAGTGACGTTCAAGCCAGCCGTGGATTTATAAGACTGTCTCAGAGACGGGGGAGGGACTGGCCACTGGTCCTGAATATGGCTTCTGACTTTTAAGCTAATAGCAAAACTGAGAAATGTTTTCATTCTTTAAGGAGATTGGTACTGTAAATCCTGACAGGGAACGACACAAGGACAATAGTTTACTAACAGGGGTTGCCAGCTCTCCCTATAGTCACTGGTATAGTGGCTTAGAATTCAAGTCCTACCTTATCCCTGCTGCTAGAGAGTTTCGAAGAGGCAGAGTCCAGTTGCCTACATTTAAACGTCTCTCTGCAGGTGACTTCAGCACTCACAGATTTAAGCACATTTTCAGTAATACTCTGATATTCTATAACAGTAAAGACACTGAACTGTCACAAAACTAAACTTTTTACACATATTATTATGATTATACACAAACACACAGACACACACAGGCACACGCGCACGCACACACACACACACACACACACACACACGCGCGCACACGCACACACACACAAATGGAGGGGTATGTGCACCTGAGAGCAGATGCCCACAGAGGCCAGAAGAGAGAGTTATATTCCGTGGAACTGGAATTACAGGCAGCTGTGAGTCACTGAACACAGGTACTAGGAATCCAACCCAGGTCCTCTGTAACAGAAGTACTCAGCCTTATCCACAGGGCTAGCTCTCCACACCCCCATCACAATATTTCTTCTTCCACCTTCCTGAACGTTGGTTTTTTTGCTGTAATAAAGTATCCAGCATTTATTTGCAACTGAGCCATCCCAGTTTATCTCCACATTGGAGTGTGACAAGGATCTATGTAAGACAGAAAAGTCACAAGATCTTTTTTTTCCATTTACTTAACCTAGAATTTTCATTAGCACAATCTGAGTAGCCAAAGGCCCCGCCCATAGAGTGTTACCAAGGGATCTGTGTACAGGACTAGCAGGGCCTAGCCATATGGCTGAGTTGGTAGAGCACTTGCCTCTGCCTAGCATGCTGGGTTCCATCCCCAGGACCAGTTGTGGTGGCTCACTCCAGTAATTCCAGCCCCTGGGAAGTGGAGGCAGGAGGATCAGAAGCTCAAGGCCATCCTTAGCTACACAGAGAGTTCCAGTCTAGTCCGGGTGCATGAGACTGTGCCTCTCAATACATCAGCAGCATCTTAGGCTCCACACCAAGTTTTCTTCCTTCCAGTGATAGTCTCTCTCTCTCTCTCTCTCTCTCTCTCTCTCTCTCTCTCTCTCTCTCTCTCCCTCCCTCCCTCCCCCCCTCCTCCCCCCCCCCGTCATGTCTCCTAGGCCTCACAGGCAAACAATGGAGAAAAAAAAGTCAAATGACAACTTGGTGATGCTGTTTTTATCTCTGAGAAGCAATGTTCCTATCTAAGTATACCAAAAATCTCCAGGGGAAACAAGAAAAGGCACAGATCCCTTGGTTAAAGTCTCACCTAGGTTCAGAAGTATCAAACAAGGCCTCCCACGTCTGAATTTTCAATGAGTCTTTCAGGAGACAATGACTCATGTCAAGGATGGAGACACAGGTGTTAGGGAGACCTAAGTTAGAGTCAACTCACACAACACTCAGCAAAAACACCTTGCTGTATCTCTGCTCAGAGTCTGATGAGAACACCTGCCTCCCACAGTTGTCATGGCAACAGCTTCCAAGGTCTTAGGAAGAGGCAAAGAGACAGGTGCAGGGCAATGGCACCTTTAGGTGCAAGACTCCACAGTGAAGGGCCTCCAGCTCTTTAGCCTGAAAAGGGAATTCACCAGCAAGCAATTCCTGGCACATTCAGACTCTGAAACACAAGTCTGTTCGGTCATCTGTATGTGCTACCTGTGGGCTGAATGATGTTCTACTCTTATTGTACCTAAGGTGACTTTATTTAGAAATGAGGTTTTCACAGAGGTAATGGGATTGAAATATGATCATTTAGGTGATACTTAATTCAATGTGTCAGGTGTGTTACAAACAGGGGACATCTGGGGACAGAAACAGACAGCAGATAAAAGGATGAATGTGTGAAGACAAGGGCACAGAGAGGGTGTGGAAAGGCTGAGCAGAGGTCTCAACAGACATGGCCCTCAAAATGAACTTCTGAACCCTGGAACTGCAGGAACACATCTGGGTTTTAAGCCATTCAGTGTGCAGAGCTTTGCCTCGACAGCCAAGGCAAACTCAAATGAAAAGTGCCATTTTCGTATTTTTCTTTCTGGATGTTTGGTCACTCACACTTTGCAGATTCCAATGGATTTGGCCATAAAGTTGCAAGAAAACGCTTTATAAGGTGCATCCAAGGGTCAGATGGGTAGCAGGGAAGGACCTGGTACCTGCAGGCTCTGCTATGCAATCTTGACCTGCATCCACTGTCACAAGATAGGAGAGCCCTAACAGCCCCAAGTTCACCAGCAAGAAGCAGAGAATGGCCTTGGGAACTGTCAATCCACCTTGCACAGCTGGGCTCACACCTCTTGCCCCCTTTCCTCTCCCACCACAGCTGCAGTTGGCCAGCATTTGCTCACCGCCACCTTGCTGGGGAACTGCTTAAATTCACCTGAGCCATCTCTAACACTCACCTCAGGGCTCTATCGTCAGGCCCCAAGGGGCAGTTTTCTCAGGCTTTCCCTCTCACCTAAGTAGGACAAAACACACTGGAGAAAGAGGCCAGAAAGCTAAATTTCTCCCAAAGAAAATCAAAGGCTCTTTCAATATGTATTTAAAGTGAGAGGTGACAGGGTCTTAGTGACTGTGTGTAGGAAAGCTGTGGAACTGTGGCCCAGTGAGACAGCTGTCCCAGAGAGCCAAGTCTGTCCCATGTGCCCGGCAAGGGTCTGTGCAGTCCTCTGGCTGCTCTGACCTCCACTCTCTTCTCTGACACTCTCTCCGAGGAGTCTCCCCTCAGAGACTCAAGGTGGGGTGGGGGGGGGGGTGACAAGGAGCACACCTTAGGAGAAGGTCCAGTAGCTCATCCTAAGAAAAGAAAGCTCTTGGCAGTGGAGTCCCACCACCAACCCACCAGTGTGTGTGTGTGTTTGTGTGTGTGTGTGTTACACATGCATATCCGTGTGTACATGTGTGTGGAAACCATGGATATCTACTTTTTTTTTTTTTTTGAGTCAGGGTTTCTCACTGGCCTGGAACCAGTCAAGTAAGCTAGGCTTGACCAAAGGCAAGTCCCAAGGACCCTCCTGTCACTACCTCCCCACTGTTGGAATTAAAAGACATTGGCCACTCACTATACCTGGCTTTTTATAAGCTGGCTCTTGGGATAAAATTTAGGTCCTCACTCTTGCAAGAAAAGGACTTTACCAAATGAACTGTCACCCTAGGCTCTTTTTTTCTTTTGGCACACTTTCCCTGAACTAGGCTAAAATGTCCTACAAAGACATCTGCCTTCCCCATTGGATGGTTATCCCGAGTGCTCCGTGGCTATACTTCAGCTGCCTCGTCTGACATCTTACTACAGGGTAGCTCCTTTAACTCCACATGGGGAGGACTTGGAATGACTAGGGCTAGGCCAGTTGAAAGCCCTTCAAGGAGAACATTAAGCCTCTTAAAGTGGCCTCTGTATAATCACTCAAACCCAGGAATAAGCCACACTCTCCTTGGAAGTTCTGCCATGAATGACCTCAGGCCATATTTAGGATGGCTTCATTCAAATCAAATATGAACTAGACCCAGGTGCCAAGTCCTTAACTAGGCAGTCCTGAGGCAAGGAAACCAGAGGAGGAGAATTTCTTCACTGAAGCATGTCAAGCCTTGAGACTCCTTAGCCTGGATCCCCAGGACAGCAGCAGTGGGGAGATACAGGGAACTGGCCCTCCCAGACGCCTCGGTGCAGCAACTTACTACCCCCAGCCAGACTTAGAAGAGGAGGGAGCTGACTCCCCACTGGTCAAGTGGGCTCTGGGGATGGGTGATTCACAAGGACACTGAGGTCAACGATAAACATTTCAGACAAGTCATTTTGTCATCTCCAATCCAGGATCAAAAGTGACCAATAAGACTGCTTAAGTGGCCCTCTTCAGAGATAAAAAATGAGAGAGGCAGCCATCTGTCTCCCTCCAGCCATCCTTGGCAGGTGCTTCCTATCACTCAACAAGTATTTAACAAGGACCCACCTTTCCAGCCCCAGTACATGCCTGTTCTGGGACAGGGTCTGTGTCTGTGTCTGTCTCTCTCTCTCTCTGTCTCTCTGTCTCTCTCTCTGTCTCTCTCTCTGTCTCTCTCTCTCTCTGTCTCTCTCTCTCTGTCTCT
>NW_021605300.1:63424-79655 GCF_004785775.1 Grammomys surdaster | reverse complement strand
TCTCTCTCTCTGTCTCTCTCTCTCTCTGTCTCTCTCTCTCTGTCTCTCTCTCTCTCTCTCTCTCTCTCTCAATCCAGGAGCCTCAGGAGTAAGGCTACAACTGCTTGGCAAGGGAGACCCAAGAATCCTTGTCCCCACCTACCCAGAGCTGGGATTACAAGTACAGAGCACCACACCCAACTTTTCTTTATTTATTTTTCTTTTTTTTTTTCTTTCTTTTTTTTTTCTTGGTCTTTCGAGACAGGGTTTCTCTGTGTAGCCCTGGCTGTCCTGGAACTCACTCTGTAGACCAGGCTGGCCTCGAACTCAGAAATCCACCTGCCTCTGCCTCCCAAGTGCTGGGATTATAGCGCCACCACCGCCCGGCTTTTCTGTAGGAAGTTTGAGTGTAACTCAGGTTCTCAAGCAAGCACTGGCCAGATGAAGACATCTCGGACGCCCTTGGAGCTTATATGCTAAAAAATGGATCAGATCTCATACATAATATCATGCAATGTCACAGTGACATGGATTCAAGAAAAGAGAAAAGGCCCGAGACATAGAGAAAGGACACCACTGTGACCCTGAGGATCTGACAGTACTGTAGACTCCAAAAAGACTATTTCCTGAAGCAACATTTCCAGCTTTCAGAAGCTAGAAAGACTAAATCAAAGAACTCTGGAATCTGAGCAGCCAGGGTCAGATTCACTTGGTGAATAGAATGTTCCAGACAGGAGGCAATCAGCTGACTAAACTATGTAGAGAGGCTGAAGAGACTGAAAGAGCACCCATGGACTCCTCCTCAGATGCTGCCGATGCCTTAGGAAATGTTTCTTTGAGCCCCACCTTTGGTGGCATACAGCTTTGATCCCGTGACTCCACAGGCAGAGGCAGGTGAATCTCTGTGAGTTCGAGTCCACCCTGGTCTATAGAGCAAGTTCCAGGACAGCCAGAGCTACACAGAGAAACCTATCTCAAACAACAACAATAACAACAACAAAGTTTCTTTGGATTTTTTGTTTTAAAGATTGAATGTTTTTTTTTTTTTAAAAAAAAATGAATGTTTGTAATTGGGCCTATTTGTGTGGTTTGTGTGCATGAGTACAGGTCCCCATGGTGTCCAAAAGACGTTATCCAACAACCTGAAACTGAATGACAGGTGGTAAGCTGTAGGTGCTAGGAACCAAGTTTGCTTCTTCTACAAGACACTGATCTATCTCTGCATTCCCTTAAGAAGAGATTCACCACAGGAGTAGGGCAAAGCCAGAGTCAACTGGGAGAACAAAATGAGTGGGGAAGCCCAGCATGGTGGCTCACACCTGTGATCCCAGCACTTAGGAGACAGAGGTAGGCAAGTCTCTGTAAGTTCAAAGCCAGCCTGGTTTAAAGAGCAAGTCTGAGACTGGCCAAGGAATATATAGTGAGTGCAGAGGAAATAATAAATAAATGAATAATAAAACAGAATATGACAACTCTTTCAGAAAAATACGTTTGGCTAAAGGGCTAAAGAGACGGCTTAAGAGCACGTTTGCTCTTACAGAGGACCTGGGCTCAGTTCGCAGTGCCCACACGGTGGATCACAACCACCTGTGACTCCACTTCCGGGGAACCCAATGCCCTCTTCTGGCCTCCACAGGTGCAAGGCACACAAATAGTGCAGACACACATGTAGATAAAACACTTGTACACACAACATAAAATAAAAGTTTTTTTTTCTTTTTTTAATATGTGCTAAGAAGGGAAAGCAAAGAAATAGGAAATGAGTAAGCTAGGACACAAAGTCAAGAGATGTCGTTTGCTGCTGCAGCTGTGTGTGCCAGCAATCTCACACTAAAGCACAGTGGGTCTGGCAGTGTCAAGAGGCCCCCTGGGATTCCCAGTCATACATCAAGAGCACAGCAGTGCAGATGGCCCAGTGGCTTCTCCAGCCAGGCTCATTAGTAGTGGGGGGGGGGGGGGGGGGGTTTAGATCAGTGAAAGCAAAGCAGAGGGTGGTACTCAGCAAAGTGAGAGAAAGGGCAAGGGTCAAGAAGATTGAGGATATTCAGGAACCAGAACTGAGTACAGAGAACTGAAGACAGGAATGGGGTCTTCTATCTAAATGAATGAAAGAATGAATGAATGAATGAATGAATGAATGAATGAATGGATAAAGTGAGGCTCCATTCTTTATTTGTTGAAGTTTTGGTTTTGGTTTGGCAATTTTTTTCCTTTGCCAACATATACATACATATATATATATATGCATATTGCATATCTGGTACCTCAGAGGCCACAAGAAGGAATCAGATCCTCTGGAAATGGAATTACAGATAGCTGTGAGCTGCCACATGGGTTCTAGGAACAGAACATCAGCAAGAGCAGCCAGTGCTTTGAACCTTTGAGCCAGCCCTGCAGCCACCTTCTGCTTCAGTTCTGGGAGTGGCCCAGGCTCTCTGTGCAAGCATCCTTTGATAGGTCTGGGCTCCAAACACAGTCAATCTCACTTATCTCCCCCCACCTTATCTGGGACATAAACACAAAACAAGAGCACTAGCCCCCAGGGAGAGGATGTGTAGGGTGAAGGGCGGGGTTACTTATCAGAGCAGCAAGATAAACCCCCAAGAGCTCCTGCTGGACAAACGAACGGAAGACACAGAAGATTCCCTTTGTTAAAGTCTGAGGTGGAAGAGTAAAACGTCAGCTCAAAGGCTTGTGAGCTGTCAAGACTTCAGAACAGTGTCAGTCTGTAGAAACGCAACTGTTGGTTAAGAGCAAAACAAAACGTGAGGGCTGACACAGACTCTGAAAGTCCACTGTAAAACGGGCTGCAAGTGAGCCTGGTCTTGAGTCACGGCTCAGGGCAACACATGAAGAAAGGTTCTAAGGACTATGACTCTTGGGTTTTTTTTGTTTTGTTTTGTTTGTTTTTTTGTTTTGGTTTGGTTTGTTTTGTTTTGTTTCTTGAGACAGGGTTTCTCTGTGTAGCCCTGGCTGTCCTGGAACTCTGTAGACCAGGCTAGCCTCGAACTCTGGAACTCAGAAATCCACCTGCCTCTGCCTCCCAAGTGCTGGGATTAAGGCGTGTGCCACTACCGCCCAGCCTGGATTATGACTCTTGTATTCAGCTGGTCCATCAACTGTCAGATGAATGACAAGTGCCGGGAAGTCACAGATTTTCCCTTCTGTTTTACCCTCTAGGACTGCCTTACCTTCTGAGTTGTGCCTGTTTCTGGGGAAGGGAAGCAGCAGGAACCGTTGCAAGAGTTCAACCTCAGGGAGAACATCTGGTTAAACCCATCACTTATCCCCATTATTTGTAATAGTTGTGTTTGGCTTATGTTTTAGCTAGCCTTGTTATTAAATATAAAAGCAATAGGATTAAAAAGTTCTGGATGGGGTAAATACTGTAATTAAAAAGGCACCAGTTGGGTTTGTTAAACTATAATTCTAGAAAGCTGGCCTCCTTTTTATGTTTTTCTTCTTGCCCTTAAACATTTTTTTTTATACCTAATAAAAACTGTTTTGAACGATTTAACTGGTCTTAGTACTTCCTGTAAGTCAAACACCACCCAAAGCCCCAAGAAAATATTTGGACTCAAAAATCCTGGAGCAAGAATGTCACAGATCACAAGTCCCAGACACCATCCTAAGAGCCTGGGCATTCGGCATACACAGACCACCTGTCACAGGGCCGGGTAAACTGATTGGCAACTTTCCAACTCACAAAAGCACTTTGCTAGCCCTTTTGAAGTTACAAAGTCTTACTAGGGGAAAAAAAAAAAAAAAAAAACAGGCACTTTGATCAAGCTATGAAGTTACTATAGTAAGAACCAGGCAAGAGATAGTAAAGTCTGGTTACAATACCTGATGAAAGAGGCATACAAAATTCAATGATATTAAGGTGGTACAGTTGAGATTAAATATTAGAGGGCCTGAAATAAAGCATCTCTGGGGTTGATGAGAGGACACAGATGGTTGATAAAGGGCACTTGCCACAAAGCCTAATGACCTGAATTCAATCCCAGGGAGCCATACAGTAGAAAAGCTCCTCCTCGGATCTCTAAATAGGGTGGCCTGTGGCACTCCCTGACCCATGCCCCCACAAAAAAAAAAAAAAATAGATAAACAGATAGAGAGATGAGTATGATTTTTTTAAAAAAAAACATTTTAAAAGCTCCTTTAAGTTAAGTTTCATTGCATCCAGTTTAAAAGCTGTGCAAAAATAAACGCAGCGCACACATGGACACGGCTCCTCACGTAAAGGCTTCTGTAGAGGATTTGGGCTTGGTTCCCAGCATCTGGGTTGCGTGCTTCACAACCGCCTACAATTCCAGTTACCATGGGACCCAACCACCTCTTCTGGCCTCTGCACACAGGTGGCAGGCACATGTACATAAAAATAAATAAATTTAAAAAGGCCTCGAGGGAACTATGTTCCCAAACAAACCTGGACAAGGTGGATTTGAAACATGCACGTAGCCTAATACTGTTCGGAACAACTCCTCATGAGGATGAAGTTTGGAATCTTGTCCTTCTCCCTTGGAGATAGAAAGTCTGAAACACAAAGCCAAAACTGAGAGAGATCCTCAGGATCCCTTAGAATTTCCTACACAACTGAAAAGGGGGACAAAGGCACAGGGTGGACAGTGGCTAAGAACCCTCTGCTTCTGGGATGCAGTGAGCCACCTCTAAACTAAGCCTGGAAATGTCAAAGTAATTTAAAGGGGGTGGGGGCCTTCAAGAAGCTAATTCTCACCAACATTGGCTATTCTAATTTTAGACAACTGTTATCTGGGACTTATGCTCTCCTCTAGGGTTCAAATTAAAGGGAGAAAAGCATTCCTGCATGCACTCCTGGCCTTCTCATGGCCAACGGTCACAGCCACCATTCCTTCTTTCTTCCTGCACAGAGATCCCCATGGAGAAGAAGAAGGAGGGTACAGTCTTGAAAACTGAAAGGGCAACTTTCACACTGAGGCACTTAATGAAGGACATGGGCAACTGCTGATGTCAGAGCTATATCTCCTTCAAAAAAGTCTCTGCTGTCCCCAGACACACACCCCGTTAGGTGTCTGTGGTCCTTCCCGAAATCTCTTCCAATGATGGAGACCCCAAGTGCTGACAGGACCTCAAACAGTGACACTGTTTGATTAAGACACCAAGGAGGAAAGCTAACACATTCTTGCACTCAGCCAATCACAGGTCAGCAAACACACTCTGCCCTGCCCCTTCACAAGAAAGCAGAGGTCACTATGTATGTACAAAAGTCAACATTCCCCCACGGGTCCACTTCTAAAAAGTCACTACATCCAGGAGCTAGAACATGGAGAATGGCAATTCCCTTGCCAAGGAGCTACCAGAATCAAAGTCATTATGAGTACCAAGGTGCTGGTAGTTACCTGTTCCGGGGTGCGTTTCCTCCGGACACCATCCTAATAGTCTATCTTTGTGTCCCTCTACGACACCAAACACTTGGGCTCACTCCTCTCCCGGTTCTCTGGAAATAACCCAGACTTCGTTTTCATTAACACAGCCTCCTCTCATTCCATCTCTGTCCTATCACTACCAGCAAGAAAACAAGTTCTCTCACGTGTCACCTGAAGCCCCTACTTCGGGAAACGCCCCCCTTTCCTCCACCAGCCCCAACCAGAGAGAGCCCTGCACACAACCGCCAGTGCTACCACTCCTGTCGCCTCCACAAGCTAGCAGACCACAGGAGGCTTCAGGCTGATCCACATAAGCCAGGCCCTTGGACCATCTACAAACCTAGTCGCTTCCTCTCCAGCCTGGAGGGAGCCCCGGCGCCAGGTGGAGCACGCCGCGAGCCCCGGTGCCGGGGATGGGTGTACTGAAAGAAACGCTCCGCGACGTGCGCGGGCCAGGGAGAGGCGACCGTGCGCACAGCTCGGCAGAGCGCTGATGGGAGAAGCTCGCTGGGGAGGAAAAGAGGGACGTGTGCTCAGCGCCAAGCAGCCCCAAGCGCTAAGATTCCCTTGCACTGTGACACCCGAGAGCCACATGCATCGGTCCCCTGCACGGCTCTTACCCCCCAACCCCAGACCCGGGTGACGCGATGCAGCCCGCGCGCCCTTGTGGGGACAGCCGCCGCTTAGTTCGCCCGGGCGCGCAAACTTTCCCAACCACGATCGCTCGGGCTTTCCCCGGGGGCTTCGGAAAGTGAGCGCCCCCTTAGTCTCTGTAAAAACCCACTGAAAATATGGCGCCCCCCAACGTCGCTCCTAGGGCCCCGAAATGCCAGTCTCCAGATCCCTCCTGATCCCCGCCGGCGCGAAACCTCAGCTCCTGAGGGTTGGGGAAGGAGACCAGAGGCCGCCGAGCTGGATCCAAACCCTGCCCCGTGCTCTCCCTGAGCGATCCGCCGCCAGCAGCTGCTTGTTGGCGACACAGCCAGGGAAAGGGGGAGTCCTGCAACCGGCAGGTCTCAGAGTCGGGGGCTAGGAAGCAGCCCGGGGTGTCTTTCTCCACGAGCCGGGGCGGGAGACTTGTTTGCAAAGTGGTGCTTGAAGTCGGGGCAGCCAGTGCTGGAATGAAGCCGCTCTGCTCTCCGTCAACTCAGTCGGCGCCGGGGTCACCGACGGAGCCCACGGGGCCCCTCGGTACTGACCAGGCCGCTTTCCCGACCCCGTTACTGGAAACCCGAGGACGGAACCCGGGAGGGGACCAGCTGCCTAAGGCTGAGGATCAGCTCTCTGGCTCCGGCTGCAAGACAGTTTGCAAACCCAGCAACCCGCTTGAGAGACGAGAAACCTACATGTGCAATAGACAGGTGCATTCGTTGCAATTTATTTTTCTTTTCTTGTACATTAAAAAAAAAAGCTGTCCTAGGCAATGACATCTAGAAGCTTGACAGGGTTTTCTACATTGCCATCACTTAGGAGACACAAACCCGAGAAGAAACCCACCCACATATTCCTTCTGGAGAGGGGAGGGAAAGGCACTGGAAATCCCTGCAGCGCGCATGCAGGCTGGAGAGCTGGGCAGCGCCACGCGCCGCGCCTTACCGCGGGGATGCAGCTACTGTCTCATTGCGGAGCGCCAGCCCCCGAGTGCAGCCAGCTCCGCTCCCGCTGCGCCGCCGCCGCCGCCGCCGCCGCCGCCGCTGCTGGCTCCGGGCGCGGAACCGGAGCCGAGGGCGAGCGCGAGCGCACGGCCCGCGAGCGCCGGGAGGGCAGGAAGCGCGTCATCACTGGGGGACGGCGCGGCGGAGCCCAGCACCCGGCTCCTGGGTGTCCGCACCCCGGGCGCGGGATGGGGGCGCGCGTGGATCTGTGGTGGGGCCCACGTGGGAGAGGTGCAAGGGACACAGCCGGCTACCTCAGAAGCTGGGCCCGGCTCTGGACGGGGATGGGGCAGATGGGATCCAGACATCTACTGACATAAGGCCTCTGACTCTTCTCAGCGCCTGGACCACGGGCTGGGTCCTGGAGGGTACCAGGTGTGGATCCAGCCATGAGGGTGGCGGGATTGATGCCAGTCACTTGGATTTAGGAAACCACTCTTCTAGGAAGATGGATAGCAAAATGGGCGTGACTATTGCACTGATTTTTTTTTTCTTTCGGGACAGCATCACACTATGTAGACTAGGCTGGCCAAAAACTCAGGAGTATCCACCTCCTCGAGTACAGGGATTAAAGACCTTTGCAACCATAGCTGACCAGCTGGGTGGCTTGCTTCATTCATACATTCATTCACTTATGTCTTCTTCTCTCATGCCCTGGAATTATCCCTTCAACTGGGCAGTGTTGGAATGGCAGGGTACAAAGCGAACGTTATCTTAGGTACCAGGCGAAACAAATCACGAAATCCTTTCCTTTAAAATTTTGATGTATACAGAGAGGCCGAGGGGACAGATAGAATAAACTAACTGAGAGGTTCACCCGTGTGTCCCGGTGGTTGGTGAAATTGCGGTTTGCTTTCTCTTTCTGCTTACTGCTACTTTTATTTTTAACTTTTATAGTTTTAAATTTTAATAAGAAAAGGCTCAGATGGTTATTTTTTTTCTCAGGACAATACACAGTGACCATGATAGACGCATCTTCATAAGAAGTAGATAGCAAATCTATTCAGTTCCTCAAATGCAACTATAGCAATGTTAGTGTCTGTCAGCTTGAAATTGGGGTCACTGTGCATCCAAGAGTGGATCAACGTTGTAACATGAAACTATCTTCAAGGAGTCCTTTGGGGCCTTGAATAAGCCTGGCATAATGTGAAAACAGTTTAGTCTTAGTCCAGTGAGGGCAGACTCCTGAGTGGGGAGGGGTGTGGGGCGGCTGTCAAACGATGCTTTCTCAGGGGTCACGTTCCAGATATCTTACATATAAAATATTTACATTGCAATTTATAACAGTGGTAAGATTACAGTTATAAAGTAGGAACAAAAATAGTTTTCTGGTTGGGGTCAACACAACACTAAAGGGTTGCAGCATTAAGAAGGTTGAGAAACAAGGACTTAAGAGTAAAACATTGTACCTTACTCCCTTTGCAGAGGATACACTTCATACATCAAAATCTGTAATCAGAAAACAAATTACTGGGCCATGTGAGGCAGTCCTAAAAGTTGAAGGACAGACTTTTCCCGGCCCCATGAATGAACATTCCTGTTCCCCAGACTCTTTTAGACATTGGCTTGGTTAGCGGAATAGAGGAGGCAAGCTATCTCACGGACTTTCAAAGCAAATGTGTACTGATTCCATTAAGACCTGGTAAGAAGCTCATTAAATCGATGCTTGCTAAATTGCCCCTTAATTTGCTGAAAATAACAACCATATTTTTTGTAGTTCAAGATCCAAGTTTCCATAAGAAGAAAGAGTGAGGGTAAACTGGTCGCAACTAAAGTAACTTCTCTCTCCCATCTCCCTCCCACTTCGCAGGGCCCAATAGCTTTCCATCAAAGCATTTATTTTTTTTCCAGACATGATTTCCCTGTTTGTTTCCTGTCTGTCCTGGAACACACTCTGTAGACAAGGCTAGCCTGGAACTCAGAGCTCCACCTGCTTCTGCTTCCAGAGTGCTGGGATTTAGGGCCTGCACCACCATTGGCAGTTCCATTAATTATCTCAAAACCATTTAGTTTGCCTTTCCCCAAACATAGATTTCACAATTTCTATCGTGTAACACATTCTTTGCTAAGTATCTGCAGTTTCAGACCCTAGCAGTGAGGTGCTTTCAGTAGTATAAGGCAAGCTCAAAGAGCATGGAGCCTGTCTACATCCCTGACTAAAAGCTGTCTGGTGGTACACAATGGGTACTCAATAAATGCATGTTCCATAAGGCTACTCTCTCTGTGCATAAAAAAAAAAAAAAAAAAAAAAAAAAAAAGGACTTACTATGTAGCCTTGGCTGGCCTAGAACTCACTGTATAGAACAAAGTGGTGTTGTAATGCTATTCTTCCTGATTCAGCCTCCCAAGTCCTGGGGTTGCAGGCAAGCTCTGCTACACCCAGCTGAAACCAGTAACTTTTCTCTTTTTAAAATAGGAGGTGAGGTGTAAAGAGATAGATCAGCAGTTACACATGCATACTGCTCCTTAGATCTCAAAACAGCGACAAATCTCACTAAGTACCTGTGGCTTCTCCCAGTGCTTCTCACCCTACCCTCACCCCAAATTCTTCACCTCAGGGGTTGGGCCTCCCTTTCCCAGCTTCTCTTTGCTATAAAAGTCAGCCATGTTGGGCTACAAGACTCTCTTGGTTCCCACATGCTCCCTTGGCCTCTTGATCCATGGCTCGTCTCTTGGTCTGCTTGCCCCATCCCCTTCTCTTGCCTCACTCTTTCCTCTCATGTTCTGTGTGCCCTGCTAGCCCTGTTCAGTTTGGACCTTACCAGACGCCTCTGTGCTTCCCCTCAGCCATACCTAGGAATGGTCCTGTCCTCATTTTTATTCACTGTTCTTGAAGAAGACCTTAGTTCAGTTCCCAGCATCTGTATCAGGTAGCTGGTAACTGCCTTCCTCTCTGATCCAAAGGCAACTTGTTCACATGGATACACACACATACACACACACACACACACACACAAACACAGAGACAGAAACCTAAAAGATTTCAATAAAAACATCACAGCAGCTGATTCCTGCTTGCAGTATAGGTAGAATATTCACGTGGCTCTAATCTGATGGGTGCTATTCTACAACCGTCTGCTATATCAGTTAAACCCCCTTTCCTAGAGAGAAGTAGCATTTCTCCTAGAATTGTTCACTGTAGTTTGGTTTCACACTAATTTTTTTTGGAAATTACTGTGACACAGGCCACTGTAATATTTCTATAACAACTCTCACTACTTCAAAGTCACACACTGTTTCTTCAGTAAAGCCTACTAGACATTCATTGTCCATGTATTCATACATTGTTCAACAATTTTACCAATGGAACTAAAATAGATTCTATTCATGGTAATCTCTCTAAAACTTAGACTCCTCCCACTGGGTCTGAAAAGATAGATGTTTATAAATTCAAGATAGCTCTAAAAAAGTTACCTGTCACAGGGTTCTGTCTTTGCAAACAGCCATAATCTTAATTCCTGGAGGACCACTAAAATAACAAGAAAGCAACAATTACATATTAAAGCTTTCCATCCATTCAGCAGACCTTATATAGCATTTCTTACTGATCAGACCATAGATAACTGAATATAGATACATCGTATAAGAGGGAGGTATTTGCGGTCATAAGTAAGAGAAAGCTTTCAAGTCACCTCCACCAAGTACGTCTAGCCACAAGAAGAAAAGATGAAAATTTTTCTTGAGTTAGGTGTGCAGTGAGCACCTCAGATTTCACACAATGCTTAAAGAGTCAGCTGTTAGGAGGTGCTCCCCTGCCCTCCTCCCAAAGCTCGATGATCCTTATCCTCCCCAATTGCCTCATTTCCTCCACCCCATCAAAGTGAAAGTCTACAAAATTGAATTTTGTACCATGTAAACATTCCTTCTGGGACGTAACACGCCAATAATTCAAGAATATTCTAAACAAAAACAACAAAACAAAAACACCACACTTGTATGTTCTCCCTGAAGGAAAGAAGCACAAAGCACATTTTTCAAAAATTCTCCTGTTACTCAGAGCCAGTGATGAAAGGGAAAGTCCAGGCTTCTCCCTTGAAAACTTTCGATTTTCTAAAATCTCCCCTTCTCTTGTCAATGTGTTTTGGGAGACATAATATTACATAAAATTTATCGGAGAGAATGTTCCATGAGTTTGTAAGTTGTTTTATTTGAACGATAAATATCTTACAATTTACAAAAGCTAATATATTTTAGATATTTGGCTTTCTGATATATGATGCTTAGATATTGTTTCAGTATTCACTCAGAAAAGAAAATTAGTCATATGGACTTAGAAAATGATTATTATCATACCCAACTAGGAGCCTGCTTAAGATTGTTCTTTCTTCTCCTGGAGTCTATAAAACAGCCTGAAAAAGGCTGTAAAAATGTGACTGACAAAACCACGTGATGCGGCACTTGCCAGTCACCCCAGGACTAAAGAAGTGGAGACAGGAAAATCAGGAGTTCAAGGTCATTCTCCACCACTTAGGAAGTTCAAGGCCAGCATGGAACATAAGAGTATATGAGAATCTATCTCAATCAAGGACAAGAAAAGCCATACTGTCTAGAACAATTCGAATAATTACCTTGTCCAATCAAATTTACTTTTAGTCCACATTGTTCCTAGAGAGTGAGGAGCTTGAGAGATGCTTGTCATTTGGATGCTTCCTCACTGTCTTAATTTTGAGACAGAATTTCACTATGTAGCCTTGGCTAACCCGAAACTTGTCATGCAAGTGTTTGTTTCTTTCTTTCTTTGTTTGTTTTCATCCTAGCAAACCTATAGTGAGAATGGAGGCAGAGACAGAAGAATCACCTGGAAAATCTTGGGCCAGGAAAACTTAAGTACACTGCTCGGCCACAGAGAAACAAGAACCTGCTCAAAGGGATGGAAGATGAGAACCAATTCCTGAAATTTGTTCTCTGACCTCCACAAGTGTGCTATGGTATGAGCGCGCGTGCACGCGCACACACACACACACACACACATTTAAATTAGTCAATAAACTGTTAAACTGTCTCTTTAGATACTTGAGATTTTAAATATCCTTTTATTTTAATTGTGTGTATCAGTCTCTGGACATGTGTGCATGATGATTGAACATGCCTGATCTATTGAAGCCAAGTTTTAGAGGGATGAAGCTGCCTCACATGGTTCCTAGGAAGCAAATTAAGGTCCTCTGCCAGAGCAGTTCACACACTCAACCACAGAGCCATGCTTCCAGCTTCCTGAGTGTGTGGGTGGGTGGGCTGGTTGGTTAATTAGTTGGGTATTTTTAAAAAGCAGGGCCTGTTGCATAGCCTTAGCTAGCCTAGAACTTGAGGTATAGACTGGGTGGCCTAGAATTTTCTAAATAGACCAGTCTGGTCTTGAACTCACAGAGATCTCATGATTCTGGCTCTGGAATGGTGGAATTAAATATACATACCATCATACATGGAACTGGCTCTCTCTTTCAAAACAAAAAGAAGTTTTACTAATAATAACACTATTATCATTATATTTTCATAAACATTCCACCATACAAAGACACTGTGGTTCAGATTTTTAAACTGTAAAAAAAAGTTATTTTTATAATCTGAGCATCAGAAGGTAGAGGGAGATAGATGCAGGTAGATTTCTGTGAATGGCAGGAAAGCCTGGTGTACAGGGATGAGATCAACTTTAATTTTAAAATAACATACTTATTGTTATGTGGAGAATAACCTTTCAAAGTCTACCTTTCATGGAATGATTTTTCATAAACAAAATAAGATGGTTAGATCACATGTAAGTCTTTCATTATATTCAATTTTAAATTAAGACACCAACTGGGAAATGTAAAGGAATACAAGCAGAAAACATATAGGTACCTTTCATACAACTTGAGGGTGATAACCAGCAGCTCTGGGTCTATTTCTGACACATATCCAGTACCACTGTTGTTTGCTTGTTTCTTTGAATCGGTTTGCTACGAGGGTGCCAGGATCCATTAGGAGCAAGACAGGCTTCCTCCCAGAATAAAAGCAGTAACGGCTTTTAGAGGTTAGAGATAAGAGAAGTCATACTTAGGTCCAAATCAACTGTGGAAACTTTAAATTTCTCCTTCCCTCCAAGTAACAAGCTCCGGGGGCCTAGAAACTGCTGAGATAACATTCTTTTGTGGAGGGCCAGACCTAGACATAAAGGTGAGGTGAGGTCCTCAGAGGTCTGTATTCTGTCTTTCAGGCATGGAAGTCCCTGAAGTTGCTGCTGGGCCAGAGTTCTAGCAAACCTGCCCTGTCACCATCCTGAATGTGCTGGTACTCTCTCCCAGCTCCGCCTTCTACACCACCATTGTTGCAGGGACTTTTGTGATTCTTCATCTTGCCTAAAAGGCTGACTTCTGCCTATTAGGTGTGTTGTCACAAACTCAGGGCTTCCTACAGCTGTCAGAAAAATCTTTACAAATTTTCTAAACTTGATCTGCTACAGAATCTTGAAAAAAAGCTGCTGAGGATAGGAGAAATTTGGACTCTGATAATTTATTTAGTAATTTTAAGCATATGTTGTTCTTTTCAAAAAGTATATATAGGGTGTGGAGAAAGAGGAACACTCCTCCATTGTTGGTGGGACTGCAAGATGGTGCAACCACTTTGGAAATCAGTGTGGCGGTTCCTCAGAAAATTGGACATAGCATTACCTGAGGATCCAGCTATGCCACTCCTAGGCATATACCCAGAAGATGCTCGAACATATAACAAGGACATATGCTCAACTATGTTCATAGCAGCCTTGTTTATAATAGCCAGGAGCTGGAAAGAACCCAGATGTCCTTCAACTGAGGAATGGATTCAAAAATGTGGTATATTTACACAATGGATTATTACTCAACTATTAAAAACAATGAATTCGAGAGTTTCCTAGGTAAATGGATGGAACTAGAAATCATCATCCTGAGTGAAGTAAGCCAATCACAAAAGAACACACATGGTATTCACTCACTGATTATCGGATATTAGCCCAGAACCTTGAAATGCCCAAGATGCAACTCACAGGCCACATGAAGCCCATAAAGAAGGAAGATCAAGTGGGGGTGATTCGGTCCTTCTTAGAAGGAGCAACAAAATACTCAAGGGAGCAAATATGGAGACAAAGTGAGAGACAGAAGCTGAAGGAGGGGCCATCTGAAGACCTTTCCACTTGAGTATCCATCCCATGTGCAGTCACCAAAGGTAGATGCTGATGTGAAAGTCAGGAAGTGCATGCTGATAAGAGCCTGATATGGATGTCTCCTCAGAGGCCTTCAAGAGTCTGACATATTCAGAGGCAGATGCTCACAACTAGCCATTGAACTGATCATGGGGTTCTCAAAGGAGGAGTTAGAGTGAGGACTGAAGGAGCTGAAAGGGTTTGTGGCACCATGAGGAGAGCAACAATACCAACCAACCACAGCTCCCAGGGTCTAAACCACCAGCCTGGGAGCACTTAGGGAGGGATCCAGGGCTTCAGCTGAATACGTAAGAGTGGAGGGCCCTGCTGGGCATAGGTGGAAGATGAGATCCTTGACCTCATGAAGCCTGGAGGCCCCAGGGGGTGGGAATTTTGAGGGTGGGAAAGTGGGAGTGGGGGGGTAGGTAGGGGTTACATCCACAGAGAAGAAGGAGGAGGGGTAAGGGGATAGGGGGTTCCCGGGTGGGTGGGGGATGGGGTAAGGGGACAACATATGAAATGTAAATAAAATATCCAATAAAAAAATTATTAAAAAAAAAGAAAAGAAAAAAAAATATATATATATATATTCAAACATATAACAATTTATTTATTTTATATGAATACACTGTAGTTGTCTTCAGACATACCAGAAGAGGGCATCAGATCCCATTACAGATGCTAGTAAGCCACCTTGTGGTTGCTCAGAATTGGACTCTGGTTCTCTGGTAGAGCAGTCAGTGCTCTTAACTGCTGATCCATCTCTCCAGCCCCTTTTATAATACTTTTATTAATACTTTTGTAATTTCAAACATGCATACTACCCATTTGATCCTAGTCACACAACCCCATATCTCTCCCCTTTCCTCCTCCCTGATCGACCTCTTACTCTCCATAACACCACAGCTTCCTGTCCTCTCCAATTCAAGAATAGTTAATCCATCTGCTTTTAACTTTATTCTCTGTTTTTGAGACAGTGTTTCTCTGTGTAGTACAGGATGCCCTCAAACTTAAGAGATCCCCCAGCATCAGCCTCCCAAGTACTGAGAATAAAGGTATGCACCACCACACCTGACAGCCAGATAAATTTCTGAAAGAATCAGAGAATAAAAATAAAGGAACTAGGTATACTACGACCCTGTGCTTTTTTTTTTAGATTTCTTTATTTATTTTATGTATGTATTCAAACACACCAGAAGAGGGCATTGATCCCACTATACAAAGTTCTACACATATACAAATCTAGACATACGTTCCCTTTTTTCTACCAACAGTGAACCCTCTTCTACTCTGTTTGTTACTATTTCTTGAGCAGCCATGTGGTTGCTGGGAATTACACCCAGAATCTCTGGAAGAGCAGTCAGTGCTCCTAACCATTGGGCCATCTCTCCAGCCCAGCCAATTGCTTTTATGCCTAAAACGGAAAGTAAAACGCTGGTGGATTGACACAAAGGCTCGTTTTGATACTGATGAATGCCTGACCCAACAGTAGTTTCTTTTACATGTATGATTTCCTTGCCTGTATGGACACCACATACATGCAGTGTCAGTGGAGATTGGAAGAGAACATCAGATATGCTATACTCTCAGAGTCTGTGAGCTGCCATGTGGGTGCTGGGAGTTGAGCCCTCAGGTCCTCTGCAAGAGCAACAAGTGCTGAGCCATCTCTCCAGACCTGACTCTTCATGTTAGGCCCTGCGATACAGCGCTCCCAGCACTGTCAGACAGATTAGCTCAGCTGAAGGGGGCCCTCAAATGCTCAGTCTCCTAGTCTCAGGTAAATGACAAAACTTCTGAAAAGTTAAAACGAAATCAATAACAGACTGAAAGAGGGCGACTTTGTAAAGCTCGTGTCTTTCCTTCTGTAAGTCCTTCTGGGCATGATCTCTACCCATCACCTTCTGGCAGTGTACCTAATGGCTGTACTACTCTCAGTCAAAGAGGGCTTGCCTAATGTGTGAGAAGTCCTGGGTTCAAATGCAGAAACAAAATAAAATTTGTTAGTCTCTCTTTGTCTTTGTCTTTTTTCCCCACCT
>NW_021605300.1:0-63324 GCF_004785775.1 Grammomys surdaster | reverse complement strand
TTCTTTCTTTCTTTCTTTCTTTCTTTCTTTCTCTCTCTCTTCTTTCTTTCTTTCTTTCTCTCTCTCTTTCTCTTTCTTTCCTTTGATTCAGGTTTCTCTATTATGTAGCTCTGGATATCCTGGAACTTGCTGTGTGAATCAGACTGCCCTCACACTCAGAAATCCACCTGCCCCTGTCTCCAAAGTCCTGGGATCAATTACTTCAAGAGAGTGATGTGTTAACCAGCTTCTTGAGTATCCTTCTAGCACATTCTACACATATACAAATCTAGACATACCTTCATTCTTTCCTAGGCACCGTGAACCATCTTCTTCTCCATGTGTTACTATTTCTTGATCAGTAGGCTATATTCTCAGGATGCAGGCAGGAAATTCTAGGACTGTGTTTTAAAAAAGTAAACAGAATTGCAAAATGTAAATTTATAGAAATGAAACCATTCACCCCACTCCAACAATCTCAGAATGTTGCATGCAGCTCAGTTCACTTACTTTTTCATCTATTTGTGTGTCTCCTGGATTTCTTTGTTGTTGTTGTTTCTTTTTTAGACAAGGTCTCCCTATGTAGCCCAGGCTGACTCAAAAATCATTAGGATAAATCAGGATAGCCTCAAACTTGTAATCCTCCTGCTTAGGTATCCCAAGTGCTGGGATCGCAGGTGTACAGCACCCAACCTGCCTGAGTGTACATTTTCAAACAAATCTCAGGTCCCCTTTCATTTCACCCTTCCTCACCAAAATACTCTTCTATGTTCCCTGTGAAAGTCTTCTTCATTCTTCAAAGCTTCATAGCCCACCAGAGGCTGGTATTCTATACCCGTCTTTGCCCAAACCCTGGATGCCAGCGCTTCCGGGGACTTGACTCTCTAGCACACCCTTCTGTTTGCACCAATTACAAATTAGCTCAGTTGGAGTGTGACTTCGAGCATCCAAAGACCCCACCAATGTGGTGTGACAGAATTGTCTCTCTACTTCAGTGTAAAAACATAATGAACTTACCACCCTGGTGAGCTTGTGCTAAGCACACCAGGTCATTGTGTGTCCCTTTGTAAAAGAGAGTTGTTGCCCTGCAGGCTTAGTCTCACTTTGTTCATGTGTCTCTTCCTGTGACACTGGGAGCACCCCCAAATTATATTTTAAATGCCAAGTATTACATTTGTTTCCCCAGTTTCCTCCTTCCTGCCTGTCTTCATTTCTTTCTTTTCCTTCTTCTAGACAGTTCTCAGGCATCCCAGGCTGACTGGGATGACTAACTTATAGTCACTATGTATAGTCACAATGGATGACTTTGGATTTCTGATTCTGCTGCCTCCATCTCCCACGGGCTGGGATTACAGGCACACAGTAGCTTGTCTGACTCATGTAGTGCTGGATATGCAATCCTGGCTACAAGCCTTCAGAGCAGGTATTCTACAGACCTAACTACACTCCTTGCCCTGATTTCTGTGTCTCCTTAAGTCTTTTTATCTAAATACCCAGAGTAGACCATATATATATATATATATATGTGTGTGTGTGTGTGTGTGTGTGTGTGTGTGTGTGTGTGTGTGTATGTGTGTATATGTATATATATACATGCATAAATATATATGTAGGTTTTTGTTGTTGTTGGAGACAAGGTTGCTCTTTGTAGCCATGACTGTCCTAGAACTAGCTCTGTAGACCAGCCTGACCTCCAACTCCTCCTGCTTCTCCATCCCTAGTGCTGGGATTAAAGTCATGCACCACCAACCTGGGTCAAAATGATTATATTAACCAGTACATTCAGGAAGCATCATCTGATCTTTCCATTGTAAAATTCTCATGAGCTTTTCTGTGTTTTAAAGATGTGGTCTGGATATTTAATCTCAGTTTGCCTGGATCTATCTCCCTATGAGAACCATGCTTCCAGGCAGTGGTGGTGCACGCCTTTAATCCCAGTACATGGGGGACAGAGGAAGGCAGATTTCTGAGTTCAAGGCAAGCCTGGTCTACAAAGTGAGTTCCAGGACAGCAAGGGCTATACAGAAATACCCTGTCTCAAAAAACCAAAAGAGGAAGAAGAAGAAGAAGAAGAAGAAGAAGAAGAAGAAGAAGAAGAAGAAGAAGAAGACCAAGTGGCCTTGAACTCAGAGATCCACCTGTCTCTACCTCTGGAGGGATGGGATTAAAGGCCTGTGCCACCAACTCCCAGCCCCTCTCTTGACCTTTATTTTTTAGATTAATTTTTATCAGATATTTTATTTATATTTCAGATATTATCCTTTCCCCATTTTCCCCCCACCCAGAAACCCCCTATCACATTCCCCCCTCCTCCTGCTTCTATGAGGATGTGCCCCCCGACCCTCCCATTCCCACCTCCCCACCCTCGAATTCCCCCACACAGGGGCATCCAGCCTTCACAGGACCAAGGCTTTCCTCTCCCAACTATGCCCCACAAGGCCATCTTCCCCTACATATACAGCTGGAGCCATGGGCCCCTCCATATGTGCTCCTAGGCTGGTGGTTTAGACCCTGGAAGCTCTGGTTGGTTGCTATTGTTGCCACAAACACTTTCAGTTCCTTCAGTCTTCTCTCTCACTCCTCCACTGGGAACCCCATGATCAGTTCTATGGTTAGCTGTGAGCATTTGCCTCTGTATATGTCAGGCTCTGGCAGACTTCTAAGAAGACAGCTGTATCAGGCTCTTGTCAGCATGCACTTCCTGGCATGCACACCAGTGTCTGCCTTTGGTGACTGTACATGGGATGGATACCCAGGTGAAGCAGTCTCCAGACAGCCCCTCGTTCAGTTTCTGTCCTACACTTTGTCTCTATATTTGATCCCATGAGTATTTTGTTACTCCTTCTAAGAAGGACCGAAGCACCCACACATTGGTCTTTCTTCTTCATGAGATTAATTTGGTTTGTGAGTTGTATCTTGGGTATTCTGAGCTTTTGGGCTAATAGCCAATTATCAGTGAGTGCATACCATGTGTGTTCTTTTGTGACTGGGTTACCTCACTCAGGATGATATTTCCTAGTTCCATCCATTTGCCTAAGAATTTCGTGAATTCATTGTTTTTAATAGCTGTGTAGTACTCTGTTGTGTAAATGTACCACATTTTCTGTATCCATTTCTCTGTTGAAGGACATCTGAGTTCTTTCCAGCTTCTGGTTACTATAAATAAGACTGCTATGAACATAGTGGAGCATGTGTCCTTGTTATATGTTGGAGCATCTTCTGGGTGTATGCCCAGGAGTGGTATAGCTGGGTCCTCAGGTAATACTATGTCCAATTTTCTGAGGAACCACCAGACAGATTTCCAGAGTGCTTGTACCGGCTCACAATTCCAACAACAGTGGAGGAGTGTTCCTCTTTCTCCACACCCTCGCCAGCATCTGCTATCACCTGAGTTTTTGATCTTAGCCATTCTGACTGGTGTGAGATGGAATCTCAGGGTTGTTTTGATTTGCATTTCCCTGATGATTAAGGATGTTGAACATTTCTTTAGGTGATTCTCGGTCATTCGAGTTTCCTCAGTTGAGAATTCTTTGTTTGGCTCTGCACCCCATTTTTAATAGGGTTATTTGGTTGTCTGGAATCTAATTTCTTGAGTTCTTTGTATATATTAGTTAGCCCTCTATCAGATGGAGGATTGGTAAAGATGTTTTCCCAATCTGTTGGTTGTCGTTTTGTCCTGTTGACAGTGTCCTTTGCTTTACAGAAGCTTTGCAATTTTATGAGGTCCCATTTGTCAATTCTTGACCTTAGAGCATAAGCCATTGGTGTTCTGTTCAGGAACTTTCCCCCTGTGCCCAGGTATTTGAGGATCTTCCCCACCTTCACTTCTATTAGTTTCAGTGTTTCTGGTTTTATGTGAAGGTCCTTTATCCACTTGGACTTGAGCTTTGTACAAGGAGATAAGAATGGATCAATTTTCATTCTTCTACATGCTGACCTCCAGTTGAACCAGCACCATTTGTTGAAAATGCTGTCCTTTTTCGACTGGACAGTTTTAGCTCCTTTGTCAAAGATCAAGTGACCATAGGTATGTGGGTACATTTCTGGGTCATCAATTCTATTCCATTGATCTGCCTGCCTGTAAAAATGGCCATTTTTACTATATTAACCCTGCCAATCCATGAGCATGGGAGATCTTTCTATCTTCTGAGATCTTTTTTATTTTTTTCTTCAGAGACTTGAAGTTCTTGTCATACAGATCTTTCACTTGCTTGGTTAGATTCACACCAAGGCATTTTACACTATTTGTGACTACTGTGAAGGCAGTCATTTCCCTAATGTCTTTCTCAGCCTGTTTATCCTTTGAGTAGAGGAAGGCTACTGATATGTTTGAGTTAATTTTATATTCAGCCACTTTGCCAAAGTTGTTTATCAGGTTTAGGAGATCTCTGGTGGAAATTTTGGGGTCACTTAAGTATACCACCATATCATCTGCAAATAGTGATATTTTGGCTTCTTCCTTTCCTATTTGTATCCCTTTGACTTCCTTTTGTTGTCTAATTGCTCTGGCTAGGACTTCCACTACTATATTGATTAGGTAGGGAGAGAGTGGGCAGCCTTGTCTAGTCCATGATTTTAGTGGGATTGCTTCAAGTTTCTCTCCATTTAGTTTGATGTTGGCTACTGGCTTGATGTGTATTACTTTTACTATGTTTAGGTATGGACCATGAATTCCTGATCTTTCCAAGACTTTTACCATGAAGGGATGTTGAATTTTGTCAAATGCTTTCTCAGCATCTAGTGAGATGATCATGTGGTTTTTTTCTTTTAGTTTGTTTATATAGTTGATCACGTTGATGGGTTTCCAAATACTGAACCATCCCTGCATCCCTGGGATGAAGCCTACTTGATCATGGTGGATGATTGTTTTGATGTGTTTTTGGATTTGGTTTGCGAGAATTTTATTGAGTATTTTTGCATCAATATTCATAAGCAAGATTGGTCTCAAGTTCTCATTCTTTGTTGGGTCTTTGTGTGGTTTAGGTATGAGTGTAATTGTGGCTTCATAGAAAAAAATTGGGTAGTGTTCCTTCTGTTTCTATTTTGTGGAATAGTTTGAAGAGAATTGGTATTAGGTCTTTGGAGGTCTGTCTGATAGAATTCTGCACTAAAACCATCTGGTCCTGGGCTTTTTTTAGTGGGGAGACTTTTAATGACTGCTGCTATTTCTTTAGTGGTTATGGGACTGCTTAGATTGTTTATCTGCTCCTGATTTAACTTTGGTACCTGGTATCTGTCTAGAAAAGTGTCCATTTCATCCAGATTTTCCAGTTTTGTTAAACATAAGCTTTTGTAGTAGGATCTGAAGATTGTTTTGAATTTCTTGGATTTCTATTGTTATGTCTCCCTTTTCATTTCTGATTTTGTTACTTTGGATACTGTCTCTGTGCCCTCTGGTTAGTCTAGCTAAGGGGTTATCTATCTTGTTGGTTTTCTCAAAGAACCAGCTCCTGGCTTTGTTGATACTTTGTATAGTTCTTTTGTTTCTACTTGGTTGATTTCAGCCCTGAGTTTGATTATTTCCTGCCTTCTACTCCTCTTGGGTGTCTTTGCTTCTTTTTGTTCTAGAGCTTTCAGCTGTGCTGTCAAGTTGCTAGTGTATGCTCTCTCCAGTTTCTTTTTGTAGGCACTTAGAGCTAAGAGTTTTCCTCTTAGCACTGCTTTCATTGGGTCCCATAAGTTTTGGTATGAGGAGCCTTCATTTTCATTAAATTCTAAAAAGTCTTTAATTTCTTTATTTCTTCCTTGACCAAGTTATCATTAAGTAGAGCGTTGTTCAGTTTCCATGTGTTTGTGGGCTTTCCATTACTTTTGTTGTTGTTGTTTTTATTATATTGATTTTTCGGGACAGGGTTTCTCTGTGTAGCCCGGGCTGTCCTGGAACTCACTCTGTAGACCAGGCTGGCCTCAAACTCAGAAAACAGCCTGCCTCTGCCTCCCAAGTGCTGGGATTAAAGGCATGTGCCACCACTACCCGGCTGTTTTTGTTGTTATTGAAGACCAGCCTTAGTTGTGGTGATCTGATAGGATGCAAGGGATCATTTCAATCTTTTTGTATCTGTTGCCTGTTTTGTGACCAATTATATGGTCTATTTTGGCCGTGAGGTGCTAAGAAAAAGATCTATTCTTTTGTTTTAGGGTCTCTTGGCATTTCAAACCAGATGCTGTATCAGTTCCCTTTCCATTGCTGTGATAAATAGCCTAACAAGAGCGAGCTAAGGGAGAGGGGGTTTCTATTGACTCACAGTTTTGAGGGTACAGCCCTTTGTGGTGGGGAGGTCACTGCAGCAGAGTCTTAAGGCAGCTGGTCACATTGTATCCACGGTCAAGTAGCAGACAGCAGTGACTGCTGCTTCGCCACTCACTTTGTTTTTTCATCCAGTCCACGTGCCCAGGCTGCCCACATTTGGGGTGAGTCTTCCCACTTCAGTTAACCTAATGTAGATAACGCTTCACAGACATGTGTGCAGAATTGTCTCCTAGGCCATCCTAGACCATGGCCAATGGACAATGGACAGTAACCAGCAGGCTTGTGTTCATCCACTGGCTGATATTGTCTGGATACTCACGAACCCACAATCCATCAGAGGCTTTGAAAAGAGGACATTCTAAATCTAGCACTCACCAGAGAAGCGATAAACTTGGCTGTAAATTCTCCCTGAAAAAAAAAAAAATGTTCCTGGCATCTCAGAATTTTTTTTTGAACTAGTATATTTGTGTTCAAATTTCCAAAAACTAGCATCATAAAACTTTGAGAGAAGAAGGTTCCAAGCTCTTCTACATTTCTATCAAATCAAGTCTGAAAACCTTTCATTTCAGCATTTGGTTTGTTGGCCTTCAGAGGCTTAAATTTGCTCAACTCTGGAGAGAGGGCCACTCTTCCAGAGGACCCAGGTGTGATTTCCAGCATCCCTATGCAGGCTTACAACCACCCGTGACTCCACCCTTGACTCCAGTTCCCAGGGATCAGATGACCTCTCCGACCTATGAAGATATGTACATGATACACAAACACGAATGTTGGCAAAGCAGTCACACACATAATATAAAATTTAAAATCTACGCTATTTATTTATTTATTTTTTGTTTTTCGAGACAGGGTTTCTCTGTGTAGCCCTGGCTGACCTGGAACTCACTCTGTAGACCAGGCTGGCCTTGAACTCAGAAATCTGCCTGCCTCTGCCTCCCAAGTGCTGGGGTTGAAGGTGTGCGCCACCACTACCCAGCTTCCCTCAGGCTTTCTATTGCTGTGACACAACACCAAGACCTAAGTGGTTAATTCAGCTGATGCTTCCACATCAGTATTCATCACCAAAGGAAGTCAGGACAAGCAGGGCAGAATCCTGGAGGCAGGAGCTGATGAAGAAGCCATGGAGGGGTGCTACTTACTGTCTTGCTTCACATGGCTTACTCAGCCTGCTTTGTTATAGATTCCAGAACCACATGCTCAGGGATATTATCACCCATAATGGGCTGGGTCCTTTCCCATCAATCACTAAGAAAATGCTCTACAGGCTGGCCCCCACCCAATCTTTTTCTTGTTGTTGTTTGTTTTGTTTTTGTTTTTGTTTTTTCAAGACAGATTTTCTCTGTGTAACAGCTCTGGATAACTTAGAATTCACTCTGTAAACCAGGCTGGCCTTGAACTCACAGAGATCCAGCTACCTCTATCTTCAGATTGTTGGGAATAAACTTATTTGCCCCTGCTGCCTAGCTTCGCAGCCCAATCTCATGGAGGTGTTTCCTCAATCAAGGTTTCCCCCCTCAGATGACTATAGTTTGTGTCCAGTTGACACAACTGTGGCCAGCACAGTATTCTGATTGCAATTTGTTTTGGGGGGAAAAAAACTCCTCAAATGTATCCAGAACCTATAAGCATCTATAAGAACAAGAAACAATTCTCAACCAGCCTGAAATTAATTCTGGTTATTCCCTTTAGAGAAAGCAAAGACGATGGAAGCTATTTTCTCCAGGAGTGAAATCTCCATGGAGATGACTATTCCAGATTGCATAGAGGGTGTGGTAGGACTGGAAGTGGGAGGGAAGGAGACAAGCTAAGTGTTGGGCATTCCTTCAGGAGACTTGCATCTTTCACTAAGCAGAGGCCTGCAAGCAATGACTCCCTTGGCTTCTCTTCAGATGCCCAGGTCCTCCCATTCTGTGAGCTCCAGGTTTGCCTCATCTCTTCCTGAAGTCCCAAGTGATAAGAATGCAGAGATGACTACATCTGGGGAGCTCTGTCAGAAGTGCTAAGTTTTCCCGGACCCTCACCCGGTAGATCTGGTTCCTTACAGTCCTGTAGGTCTCAGAAATGTGGCCTGAAGAATTTTATACCTGGGATAAAGGGATGGTCCTGAGGTAAGGGTGCTTGCTTCCGAGTCCTTTGACCAGATTGTGATCCCGGGAACCACATGGCATATGGAGAATCTCAGCTCCTGAAAGTTGTCTCTGACCTCCACATCTCTCTCCCCATAATAAGTAAATGTAGTAATATTTTGGGGGGAAATACAGATCAGAACCCATTAGCCTGTGAGTAGGTCTGCATTTTTCTGTACTTTCAAGGCAAGGGTATTAGTTACTTTTCTGTTTAGTTATTTTAATTCTGTATATACAGGGTAGTATATGCCCATGAATTCAAGTGCCCATAGAGGTAGGAGATGTCAGGACCTCTTGGAGCAGGGATTATAAGTGGTGGTTATAAGCTGCCTGGTGTGGGTGCTGGTAATTGTACACAGATCCTCAGGAATAGCAGTATATGCTTTTAACCACTGAACCATCTTGCCAGCCCCTACTTTTCTTTTAATATGATAAAATACTCTGACCAGAAGCAACTTAAGGAAGAGTCTTTGGTTTTTTTTGTTTTTTGTTTTTTTTTTGGTGGCTTTGTTTTTGTTTTGTTTTGTTTTGTTTTTTTTGATTATGGTTCTGAGGGGACAGCCCATAACGTGGGAATGGCATGGAAGCAGGCAGCCAGAGCAAGAACTGAGAGATCACACCTTCAACCTTGTGTAGAAAGTAGAAAGGGTAAACTGTGCTCCCCAACACACTGTGACATAATTCCTCCCAGGAGTCTGTCTCCATGTCCTAAAAGTTTCATAATGCCCCTCAAACAATGGGACCAAGTGTTCAAGTATATGAACCCATGTAGGACAATTTTCATTCAAAACAACATAGCAAGTTTCACTGAGGGGAGTGATTAGCTCACACATGGGTGCAGGCGTGGGTTCTTGAATCTTGTTGGGCTGTTGTGATTCCCATGGCCCCAAAGAGACTGGAGCACAGGAATCTTGACTGAGTTTTCTCTGCACACAGCACCTGGTGGGTGCTATGGGGCCCCACCCAGTGTGTGTGGGGAGTTCTCACTCAGTCTGGTAGCTCCGTGGGGGCACAGAGCTCTTAGATTGGGGATCTCCGAGCCAGGAGGTGGACATGGACTGACTGGTCTCAAGCCCTTGGGCTCTCAGACGCCACTGAGAGACACAGAAGGACAGAGACTGGGAGCACGTGCGGGTGCATGACTGGCCAACCCACAGCAGAGATACGAAGTGGGGGTTGAAGAAAGAGGCCCCTGCAGCTCCCAGAGCATGAGAGACCCGGTTACTGTACTCACTTAGCAGACTCAGTGGCCCGGCTAGCTTGCTTGAAGATGTGGTTCCCCGTGGCTGGAACGTAGAGAGGTCCTCCAGGCAGAAAGTTAGGCGCAGTGGCTGTGGCAGCTCGGCATTAAAGGCCTTCTCTGCGTTTTCCCACAGCGGGGGCCCCAAAGACATGAGAAAGTCCATGGTTCCATAAGGGTTTATTTTCATGGCGGATGTAGATGGATCTTGCAGTACCCCTGTGAAAGTCAGGGCAGATCTGAGTTAAATAGGGAGGGAGTGGGGGGAGGGTCTGGGGAAGAATGCTTAATTGGCTCCGCCCTCTGGCCTTCAGGTATCTCATTAGTATGTAAATCCCTCTAGGGCCTGAAGCCTGTAGCCACGCCCTCTACCTGTGCTCTTTGGGAGGAGCTGCAATGGCCTATGTGACTGAACAGTGCAGGTCAAATGGAGATCTTAGATCATGTGTTAGGAGCCTGGATTCTGGGAGTACAGCAGAATGGATGCCCATCCCTTGCAGAGTCTCCAGGCTACTTCCAGCCAGTGCTCTACCAAAAACCAAGACCCCTTTCAACAACCTGTTTGTTCAGAACGTGCCTGCTATTCTATGAACAGCTGTTCACCATGCTGGAGAGGCTAATGTGTGCCAAGCAACCCTATGCTTGTCGTCTTGAGCTGAGTGTGTCCTTTCAAGACTGCTTCATACTCCACTAGGTTGCCTTTCTGCCATTCTTTTTTGGAGTCTAGAAAAGTGTGGACGCCTCATGACCAACAAAATATACTAGTGACAGTGCAGAACCAACCATGAGGAAAAGACACAGAGCCAAGGCGAGCCTGAAAACAGAGGCTGCCAAGGGCCTCCCAGAAAGGGACTGAGGACATGAAGGGTGAAGAGCAGTGGGCGAATAGAGACTCAGAGGCAAGGCTTGATGGAAGCTGAAGGGCACCAAAGAGCAGAGCAGCAAACCGGGTGATCTGTGAGGACACTAAGAGGAGAGGCTTAGACCTTAGAGGATCCTGGAAGAGTGACCCCAGTGCAGATTGCTGGGAACATCTGTATCCTGATGGTGCCATGGCAACCTTGCTTATGGCTGGCATCATGAGGTGATGTCAGCCTACTGAGATAGCCCCATTTTCTTATGTAATAGCTATTTTTGCACTGGCCCGTGGACTAGATAATGAACAATATAGGAAGAAGAAGAAAAGGTGAACATTACAAAGGCCCGTGTGCACACACCCACACATGCTGTCAGCTTCACTACAGAGACAAGGAAATAATAGGGGCGCCTAGAGGACTGAAACTGTGGATTCTCTTAAGATGGGGTAATGGAACCCACATTATCAAGAGGCTGTAGACGAAGGATGAAGAGGAAATGTTTGCCTGCAATTTGCTATTCTTTTGTTCTCGGATTCCAGAGAGGCTTAATAAGACTAAATATTAAATCACAAAAATGATCCAATAGCAAAGCATTAGAGGATGATTTTAGTTAGAAGAGTCAAGGATAGAACACAGAGATAAGATTTAGAAACAGGACAGGAGGAACTGTGGAGCAGGAAGAAGCCAAGCTCTGATTGGCCAAGGGACATGATGCATGAAGAATGGAACACTTGGGTGTCCTATCATAACACAAACATCTGGGTGATGTATATAGATAAACTACAGATAGACAGAGAGACAGACAGACAGACAGACAGCTAGCTATCTCTCTGGCTTCATGGATGTTTAATTAGTTAAAACTCCTTTATATTAAGGATCTCCAACCAAACAAGAAAGATGATCAAGCCTTGGGGAGCAAGCCAGAATGAAACCCTCCTCCATGGCCTCTGCTTCAGTTCTTGGCTCTACTCTGACTTTCCTCAGTCATAGAGCGTGACCTGAGACTCATAAGCTCAAATAAATGCTTTCCTCCCCAAGTTACTTTTGGTCATAGGATTTTTATCACAGCAATAGAAATCCTAACTAAGTCAATTGATAAAATATTGTAATACAGATTTTAAGAACACTGCTTAAATGAAGGGCCCAGAAAGATGGACATACCCAGGGGATGGGCATGGACCTAGGGAGAACAGTTAGTTTAAAGGACATTCACAACAGAGATTTCAAATACTGGGCAGGGTCTGTCTTGGACAGGTAGACTTAGAAAGGTTCTTAAAAATAAGAGTGGTGGGCCTGTGGGAATGGCTTAGCTGTTCTTACTGAGGACCTGAGTTCGATACACATAGTGCCTTACAATCATCTGCTACTCTAGCTCCAGTTAAGCTGCCTGTCACCTCAGTCCCTTTTGTGCACCAAGAATGCAATGTGCATGGTGCACAAACATACACATGGGAAAACATCTATACACAGAAAATCAATCCCACTGAGAGAGAAAGATTGATTGGTTTAGGGAAAGAATGAAGCATAGCTAGCCTCCTATGGGTGTCGTACTTCATGGTCCTTACAATTTCTTCTGTAGGAGTTTGGGAAATTTTAAAGTTTTTATCATCAAAGTTTTTCTAGGAAATCCAAATGAAACCTCAGAGAGTTTTACTGGACAGAAGCTGGTGACTCCAGTGGTTGAATTAGGGAAAAGCTGGAAGAAGCTGAGAAGGAGGGTGACCCTAGAGGAGGACCAGCAGTCTCAACTAACCTGGACCCTTGAGATCTCAGACACTGAGGCACCAACCAGGACTACCAGCCCAGGGATGGCACCACCCACAATGGACTGGGCCCTCCTTCCTTGATCACTAATTGAGAAAATGCCTAACAGGTGGATCTCATGGAGGCATTTCCTCAACTGAGGCTCTTTCTCTATGATAACTCCAGCTTGTGTCAAGTTGATACACAAAACCAGCCAGCACAGAGTTCTTCCTGTTCTCGCCGTGATATTTGGTGGTATTTATTTCACGTGCTGTTGTTTGCCTATGTTGGTCAGTGTTGTGACATGTTTGTGCTGAACTAGGTCACTGATCCACAAATCCAATGGTCATTCTGTCGACTGTGGAAATGCCTGGGAATACTCGACAGCCCATGCTGAGGAGACTAACAGTACTGTACCTGTGTGCTCTAAAATTCTCATCTCAAATGTGTGTGTGTGTGTGTGTGTGTGTGTGTGTGTGTGTGTGTGTGTGTGAGAGAGAGAGAGAGAGAGAGAGAGAGAGAGAGAGAGAGAGAGAGAGACTACGAGGTGCTCAGTTCTTCAATTCTGCCAAGGACTGAGCAGTGTGTGCCCCAAGTCCTTTTCCTATTCAGAATACTTTCTTTTCATTCTCTTCTCACACTAGACGCCAATATTCATCTTTCCAGTTAAAAACTAGCAAGGCAAAGCCAGGCATGGTGGCACTGCCTTTAATCCCAGCACTGGGAAGGCAGAGGCTGATGGAAGCAGGTGAGTTGAGGCCAGCCTGGTCTACAAAGCTAGCTCTAGAGCAGCCAAGGCTACACAGAAAACAACAAAACATAACAAACAAATAAACAAAAAACCCAGACAGAATCTAGCAAGGCAAATGATATTTTGAAGGGAGGGAGAATTATTCCATCAAAACCCTTTCTCTATCTCTGTTTCTCTGTTTCTCTGTGTGTGTCTCTCTCTTTCTCACTCTATGAGATTGGGTCTTATGTAGCCAAGGCTGCCCTTTGTCAAGGATTAAGGGGATTGAAAAAGAAACACAGATTCTCTTTGTCACTCCCCGAAGCCTGAGGGGTTTCCCTAATCTTTTTTTGGGACCTCAACCAGGATTCACAGCTTTGGTACAGAGAATTATTTCAGGTCATAAACAGCCAGTATGAATTAGTTTGGGTTAATGTGTGTGTGAAATTGACACAAGTCTTCTGAGAATATGAAACCTCAACTGAGAGAAATACCCTCCTGTAGCCAAGCCTGTGAACCGTTTCTGTCTGTCTGTCTGTGTCTGTGTCTCTCTGTCTCTGTCTCTCTCTTCCTCCCTACCTCCCCCCCGTGTGTGTGTGTGTGTGTGTGTGTGTGAGAGAGAGAGAGAGAGAGACAGAGACAGAGACAGAGAGACAGAGAGAGAGAGAGAGGGTCATCACAGAGAGATCATACTCTGACACATGTTCTTATTAACATGTTCTGGCTCACAACAATTTTACCTCTAGGTTAAATGTATTACTGAAGATGGAGACTGAAAATTGCAACCTAAATAAAAATAATTACTTCTTTATGGTGCTTTAGTCAGTTCTTTACTTCAGAAACAGAAAAGGTGAGTAATAGTTTCATTGACAAATACTGAGTCTATTATCTGGCTCTCCTGTAAAAATGTTTAAGTTGATGCTATGCAATTAAACTCATATTCATGAGGGTTTCTCATTTTCAGGAATACATTCAATTTATTATATTTTAATATAATAAATTCTTATCATATTAAATATTTTAATTAAGTCTTTGAAAACTCCATACAATGTATTCACCCCTACCCAAGTATTTCCATTAACACTATCTCTACCTCCCCATCCATTTCACCCAACTTTAAGATAATTTTTTCTTCTTTCGCTTAGAATCCAGTTTATATTGTCCTGCTAGGCTAGGGAACTATTTGGTCCTGCCCTGGTATGTGGTAGGTTCACAATACCAATATGAATATTGTCATAGTGTCTCCCTCTCTCTCTCTCTCTCTCTCTCTCTCTCTCCCTCTCCCTCTCCCTCTCCCTCTCCCTCTCCCTCTCCCCCTCTCCCCCCCTCTCTCTCTCTATCTCTATCTGTGTGTGTTTGTTGTCTGTCTGTCTGTCTGTCTCTCTTTCTTCTCTCTCTCCCTCTCACACCGTCATCCATTAAATGTTAATTAAATGTTAATGTTCCTTCTTCTAGAAGTGGGATTTCTCGCTAGTAAGTTGACTGACTACTGATTGTATAGGTCTTGACCATGCTGTCACAATTACTATGAGTCCATGTCGACATTTTCCATATTCTGTTTTAAAATGGTTTCCTTGGTGTTATGTACAAGATCAAGGTCTTACTCTCTTTCTGTCCCGTCTTCTACAAAGATCCCTGAGCCTTGTTTTGGGTGTGATTTGAATGACTGACCCACTTAGGGTTTTCACTCTCTGCTTGTTTAATTGAGTTGTTTGTTAATTACCAACTACTTCAAGGAGAGGCTTCTCTGATGAGTCTTGGTGGATATAGTGTTCACTGGGTAGAGCAGTAAGTCATTAGGAGTTGTTTTGATACTTTGTTAATTTAGTAGAATAGTTGTATCAGATTCTTCCCTAAGTCCCACGACTTAACTTTCCATAAGTTCTTAGTCCCTCTATCAGTGCCAGATACGGATATTATCCCATGGAACAGGAGTGAGATCCATTAAGAAAGTGATTGGTTACTTTCATAATATCCATGTTTTTGTTGCACTGTTTAGCATCTCTCATCAGGCCGTTGCTATAGTTTGTGGTGTTCATACCTGGGGTATATTGAGGATTACTTTTCTCCTACTGAATATATTGTCTAACAATATGAGAGCTAGCCAGTAGGGATAATACTTCCAGGTAAGTAAAATCTTGGTTTCTTTCTTGTCTGTTAATCTGGGAAAGGATGCCTTCAGAAATATGGTGTCTCATTCAGGTTACGGGGAACACTCAGGACTAGCCCCGTCAATGCTTTGTTATCATGCCATTGTCCAACAACTCAAAAAAAAAAAAAGACATTCTTTACTTTCAAGTATGTAAGGCTGTCAAGACCAAAGACAATAAGCAAAACAAGTGAACAAAACTCCTTGGTTGTTTTAATTTCATTAAACGCAACCTTTGTTGCAAATGGAAATATTGTGTTCTCCACTTTAACTCTGGAATACCGGGTCATGAGCATCCTTATGAAGTGGATATATCCTGAACCAGAAATAATCCAGATATGAAGCCGTATCTCAGTCCATATGGGTTAGCTGTTAATGAATTGTCTGGAACCCCAAGTACTCAATATATAATTATGCAAGCTGATAATATACTTTCTTTGTTGTGCTGTATTCCTAATAGAATGTCAAATTGATGCTAATCTCATTTTGGTTTTGTCTCCTGTCTGACTGCCCTCTCAGATAAATGTCTACTATTTCTTCCATCACTTAATAGCTTCAGACAAGAGAGCTGATCTTCGTTCTTGCCTTTAGTCTGCAAGGCAAATGTGAAAAATAAGGTCTGTAGGGATACAGCTACGTCACATTGTCTTATGAGGGACAGTGGGTATATACTTTGGTTTTCCCAGCTAAAAGGCTTATCTGATAAGAAACTATCATCAAGTTCTGTTCTGATGAATGCAAAGGCACTTAATAATTCTTTTTGCTTGACTCTTTCATACCCTACCTTTGGTCTGTTTGCCTTTTGTTTGACACAGAACCCTTTCACATGTTTCTCAGTTTTGTTATTTTTGTCCTTCATGTTTCCTTATGAAGATACTTAACATTAGTACGCTCAGCAGAGATAGCCAACAACCTTTCCACGTATCCATTGAATATGCTAAGAAGAATCCCAGTGCCATCTTCTACCCCCCACCAGGCAGAATTCAACTTCACAAAGGTGATGTAAAGTAGATTCCAGTCACTAAAATGTGACTTACACTGAGATTTCTTCTTTGCCTTGACCTAAATTTATGTTCTAGTGTAGGTTAATTGTGGCAAAATATTTATCAGAATGTTAACCGGGAAATAATTGGAGGAGGAATTGGTAGATATGAGACAAGAAGGGTATTATGCCAATATAACTGCAGTGAAATCGTGTTTCCTAGATATGACAAGAACATGAGCAGATTAGCTCATAGCACTACCACTGGATGCATAAAACCAAGTCAAACAAAATCCTAACCTGGATGGTAAAGAAGAGGCTCATGAAGGCCCAGCCCTCAGTAGAAAACTACTGACAGTTTATGGCTGCTGGAAGAGACAGTTTTCTTTAGGAGGGTACTTAGCTTCAGCAGACAGCCCTATACCTATCTACACTCAGTAAGTATATTTTTTAAGTGTGAATATAAAAAAATTGGGAGGGAAATATACGGACATAGAAATATTAGAGGGAAGGCAAAGAGGGGTAGATTAATCAAAATATATTTTATATTTATGTGAAATTCTCTATCATTAAAATTAATCTCACAGGGATTAAAAATCAGCCACCTGAGCTTGGTCTCTATCCGGATCACCCAATCACGGGAGGAGGGGCCATCACTGACTCTGTTGCCTATCTGTAGATGCTAAGGCCCTAACTGGGCTGTCTTGTATGGCCTCAGTGGGAAAAGATGTGTCTAGCCCTGCAGTGACTTGGTGTGCTAGGGAGACTTGGTACTCAGTGGGGGGCTCCCATTTACTTCTCTGAGGAGAAGGGTGGGATAGCCAGAAGGGCTCTTTGAGGAGGGGACTGAGAAAAGCAGGGGGTTATGTAGCAATTGGGATATAAACTGAATAAATGAATTAATTAATTATAGAAGAAAAACATGATATAAAGGAAAAGCTGCAAAAAATATTAGCCATCTGTGTTCATAACTTTATTTGTGTCTATATGTGTGTAATGCATTCTTCTCTGCTATATGACAAAAGTTGAACCAGGGCCACAATCACAGATTGTTAAATATTCAGCCACTGAAGACACAGCCTTGAAAACTGAAGTTCAATATATAAGACAGCTAGCGAGTGTGCCTACATTTCTGAAACGCTAAAGCTGACCGTTAGTATATACAGGGGTATAAAATATACAGACCTAAAGTTGAAGTTCTCCCTCACCTTGTCACAATTACTAAGCCTTCTGCTCCCTCTCTCTAGAAAAAAAATATTTTATAGCATGGAAATACTTTTTATGTTTGTAGTGCTAGACAAATCTGTATTATTCGACTATATCCCCAGTTCAGAGAGTAATATCACTCCCACTCTACCTCACAAAATTCGTTTTCTGGTTATTCTTTCCTTTTTAGACATTTGTGAAATGTGGGCAAATATCTCTACGTATAAACAACATCAACAACAACAAAACAAAAACCAAATCAAATAAATAAAAAAATGACTAAAACACTTTTAAGTCATTTAACACAAAGTATTTTCATCTTCAATTCAAGGAAGGCATTTTCTGTATAGAAATCTGAGTCTACGTAATGTAGATTCGAATAAAATTCCAAATGTTTTGAGTAATGAAATCTACTTAATTACAGAGTTTGGAATGTTCCAGAGAGGTAGAGATTTCGCACGATAGCCTTGTTGCAAGAAGGATGCAACTGAGCCTTGAAGACCGGAGCTGGAACTAAAGTGGCATAGTTACCCCCAGGCTTGTTGTCTGTCTGCAACAGGGTGACCTGAGGATGCAGTCCTCCTAGCTTCTAATGAAATAAGGTGAGGCAGCAGCCTTAAAGGGTGGATATACTTATTTACAAAGTTATGTTTGTTTTCAACACTTATCCTGTGGATTAAATATCAGCTTTGTTCTGAATCCCTGCCAAAAGTAAAAAGCAGTGTCTTGTTTGATCAATTAAGGAGGACACATGCTTTCCTTCTGATTTTGGAAGAACACTTTGAAAAGTCACTACAGATTCCCAACACATATTATAAAATGACAGAAAGACTCGTTCTTTCCCTTAGTAAGTAGACATGAAATGTTATGGTTTCTTTATGGAAATAACACAGGAACAGGAATGGTGTTGAGGGAGGGAATAAAGAGGGATTTACACTAATGAAGGCAATACCAATAAAGTCTCCAAATAAACAGAGATGGAGTTCGAACTGGTTATAGCTTGTCACAGAATGAAGCTTTCAGTACTAAGACAGGGTTGTTTCCAACTGAGTTCTGGCTGAAGAGGTCCCATGGAAATCTCAAAACAACCAATAGGTGGTTTTCTGCAAACTGACAGCAGTACTCCATTCCTGAAGATAACCCACAACTCATGAGAGGATGAGATGGTGGCTACAGTGTCTCCATGGAACCTTCACAACTTTCATCTACAGTCTAGCCAGTCTGTCAAATATGCAAGGATAATGGTACCACAAAGCTTCTAGGAGAAACCAACCAATGTCTGATTTGATGTAAGGCCCACCCCATGAAATGAAACCCATTATAGATACTCCTTAGGTAACCAGAGAGCTAGTGTAAAACCAAACATGTCTTGTCTTTAAAAAAAAAAAAAGGTGATAATAAAATATTCCTTATGATGTTCAGATATAGTCATAGATAAGTGCCCTCTTCAACCACCATCAGAGAAACTTGCTCCAGCAGGAAATGGAAAAGGTACAGAGATCTATAACTGAACATTACACAGAGAGTGAGACCTTGGAGCACAGATCAAATCACTGGAATCTCTTCACTTAGAGAGAAGAGCCAGACATGAGGGAGTATACCGGAAGAACAAGGCCCTCTAAATCAACTAAGGAAAGCTCATATGAACTTACAGAGACTGAAGCAGCAAGCACAGGGCCTGCATGGATCTAGGTCATGTATGTTATACATACATACGTGCACACATACATACATATAGTTGTATGCATGCACATATGTATATTTATTATGCATGTATAAATATGTCATAAGTTTCCGTTTATTTTTTAGAAGACCCCAGAATTAGAGAGTGGGTCCCTGCTTCTAGTGATTTCACTTGGGGATTTTTTCTTTCTATTTATTTGCTTTGTCCAGCTTCAATACGATGTTTTTTGTTGTTGCTGTTTGGTTTGTGTCACCTTATGATATTTTATTTTGTTACGTGTGTATGTTATCGCTTAGACCTCTGTTCTTTTCGAATGAAAGACAGAAAGGAACTGGATCCATATCGGAGGAAGGGTGGAGAGGAGTTGAAAGGAATACAAAGAGGAGAAATTATAATCAGTATATAATCATTATATACTGAAAGTATATAATCATTATATACTGAAAAAATTTAAATTAAAAAGTAATAAGAGCAATTAAAAAACATGAGATGTATGCAGATAAAGCATGCAATTATAGGCGTTGGGGTAGAAAACATAATTCTCATCACTCAGATGTGTTTAGAGTTGCCGAACTTATGAAGTTAGACATAGTTACCTTTCAGTCAGTACAACTACAATTCTTTTTTTTTTATAATTTTTTAATTGGATATTTTATTTACATTTCAGATGTTATCTCCTTTCCCTTCCCCCTCCCAGGAACCCTGTATCCCATCCCCCTCCTCCTGCTTCTATGAGGATGTGTCCTCACCCACTCATCCACTCCCATCTCCCTGCCCTCGAATTCTCCCACACTGGGGTATCTAGCATTCACAGGACCAAGGCCCTCCTCTACCACGAATGCCCAACAAGGCCATCCTCCACTACACATACAGCTGGAGCCATGAGTCCCTCCCTATGTGCTCCCAGGCTGCTGGTTTAGACCCTGGGAGCTCTGGTTGGTAGCTATTGATGCTCTCCCCATGAAGCCTCAAACTCTTTAAGCTCCTTCAGTCTTCTCTCTTATTCCTCCACTGGGAACCCCTTGATCAGTTCAATGGTTAGCTGTGAGCATCTGCCTTTGTATATGACAGGCTCTGGCAGACCTCTAAGGAGACAGCTAGATCAGGCTCCTGTCAGCATGCACTTCCTGGCATCGACACCAATGTCTGACTTTGGTGACTGCACATGGGATAAATACCCAGGTGGAGCAGTCTCTGGACAGCCCCTCCTTCAGTTTCTGTCCCACACTTTCTCTCTATCTGTTCCCATGAGTATTTTGTTACTCCTTCTAAGAAGGACCAAAGCACCCACACTTTGGTCTTCCTTCTTCATGAGCTTCACCTGGTCTGTGAGTTGTATCTTGGGTATTGTGAGCTTCAGGCTAATAGCCAATTATCAGTGAGTGCATACCATGTGTGTTCTTTTGTGATTGGGTTACCTCACTCAGGATATTTTCTAATTCCATCTATTTGCCTAAGAATTTTATGAATTTGTTGTTTTCAATAGCTGAGTAATACTCCATTGTGTAAATGTCCCACATTTTCTGTATCTATTTCTCTGTTGCAGGACATCTGGATTCTTTCCAGCTTCTGGCTATTATAAATAAGGCTGTTATGAACATAGTGGAGCATATGTCCTTGTTATATGTTGGAGCATCTTCTGGGTAGATGCCCAGGAGTACTATGTCCAATTTTCTGAGGAACCGCCAGACTGATTTCCAGAGTGGCTGTATCAGTTTGCAATCCCACCAACAATGGAGGAGTGTTCCTCTTTCTCCACATCCTTACCAGCATCTGCTATCACCTGAGTTTTTGATCTTAGCCATTTTGACTGGTATGAGGTGGAATCTCAGGGTTGTTTTGATTTGCATTTCCCTGATGACTAAGGATACTGAACATTTCTTTAGGTGATTCTCAGTTGAGAATTATTTGTTTAGCTCTGGACCCCATTTTTAATAGGGTTATTTGGTTGTCTGGAGTCTAATTTCTTGAGTTGTTTGTATTTATTGTATATTAGCCCTCTATCAGATGGAGGATTGGTAAAGATGTTTTCCCAATCTGTTGGTTGCCATTTTGTCCTATTGACAGTGTCCTTTCCTTTACAGAAGCTTTGTAATTTTATGAGGTTCCATTTGTCTATTCTTGATCTTAGAGTCATTGGTGTTCTGTTCAGGAAAGTTTCCTCTGTGCCCATGTGTTTGAGGTTCTTCCCCACTTTCTCCTCTATTAGTTTTAGCGTATCTGGTTTTATGTGAAGGTCCTTTTTCCGCTTGGACTAGAGCTTTGCACAATGAGATGAGAGTGGATTGATTTGCATTTTTCTACGTGCTGACCTCCAGTTGAACCAGCACCATTTGTTGAAAATGCTGTCCTTTTTCGACTGGACAGTTTTAGCTCCTTTGTCAAAGATCAAGTGACCATAGGTGTGTGGGTTCATTTCTGGGTCTTCAATTCTATTCCATTGATCTTCCTGCCTGTCTCTGTACCAATACCAGGTAGTTTTTTTATCACTATTGCTCTGTAGTACAGCTTGAGGTCAGGGATGGTGATTTCCCCAGAAGTTCTTTTATTGTTGAGAATAGTTCTCACTATCCTGTTTTTTTTTATTCCAAATGTATTTGCAAATTGTTCTTTCTATCTCTATGAAGAATTGAGTTGGAATTTTGATGGGGATTGCATTGAATCTGTAGATTGCTTTTGGCAAGATGGCCATTTTTACTATATTAATCCTGCCAATCCATGAGCATGGGAGATCTTTCCATCTTCTGAGATCTTCTTTGGTTTTTTTCTTCAGAAATTTGAAGTTCTTGTCATACAGATCTTTCACTTGCTTGGTTAGAGTCACACCAAGGTATTTTACATTATTTGTGACTATTGTGAAGGCAGTCATTTCCCTAATGTCTTTCTCAGCCTGTTTATCCTTTGAGTAGAGGAAGGCTACTGATTTGTTTGAATTAATTTTATATCCAGCCCCTTTGCCAAAGTTGTTTATCAGGTTTAGGAGTTCTCTGATGGATGCATTGGGGTCACTTAAGTATACCATCATATCATCTGCAAATAGTGATATTTTGACTTCTTCCTTTCCTACTTGTATCCCTTTGACTTCCTTTTGTTGTCTAATTGCTCTGGCTAGGACTTCCAGTGCTATATTGATTAGGTAGGGAGAGAGTGGGCAGCCTTGTCTAGTCCCTGATTTTAGTGGGATTGCTTCAAGTTTCTCTCCATTTAGTTTGATGTTGGCTACTGGTTTGCTGTATATTACTTTTACTATGTTTAGGTATGGACTGTGAATTCCTGATCTTTCCAGGACTTTTACCATGAAGCAGTGTTGAATTTTGTCAAATGTTTTCTCAGCATCTAGTAAGATGTTCATGTGGTTTTTTTCCTTTGAGTTTCTTTATATAGTGGATTACATTTATGGGATTCTGAATATTGAACCATCCCTGCATCCCTGGGATGAAGCCTACTTGATCATGATGGATGATTGTTTTGATGTGTTCTTGGATTTGGTTTGGCAGAATTTTATTGAGTATTTTGCATCAGTATTCATAAGGGAGAGTGGTCTGAAGTTTTCTTTCTTTGTTGTGTCTTCGTGTGATTTAGGTATGAGTGTAATTGTGGCTTCATAGAACGAATTGGGTAGTGTTCCTTCTGTTTCTATTTTGTGGAATAGTTTGAAGAGAATTGGTATTAGGTCTTTGAAGGTCTATCTGATAGAATTCTGCACTAAAACCATCTGGTTCTGGGCTTTTTTTGGTAGGGAGACTTTTAATGACTGCTGCTATTTCTTTAGGGGTTATGGGACTGCTTAGATTGTTTATCTGCTCCTGATTTAGCTTTGGTACCTGGTATCTGTCTAGAAAATTGTCCATTTCATCCAGATTTTCCAGTTTTGTTAAACATAAGCTTTTTCAGTAGGATCTGATGACTTTTTTTTAATTTCCTAAGTTTCTGTTGTTATGTCTCCCTTTTCAGTTCTGATTTTATTAATTTGGATACTGTCTCTGTGCCCGATGGTTAGTCTGTCTCAGGGTTTATCTATCTTGTTGGTTTTCTCAAAGAACCAGCTCCTGGTTTTGTTGATACTTTGTGTAGTTCTTTTTGTTTCTGCTTGGTTGATTTCAGCCCTGAGTTTATTTCCTGCCTTCTACTCCTCTTGGGTGTCTTTGCTTCTTTTTGTTCTAGAGCTTTCAGATGTGCTATCAAGTTGATAGTGTATGCTCTCTCCAGTTTCTTTTTGTAGGCACTTAGAGCTATGAGTTTTCCTCTTAGCACTGCTTTCATTGTGTCCTATAAGTTTTGGTATGAGGAGCCTTCATTTTCATTAAATTCTAAAAAGTCTTTAATTTCTTTCTTGACCAAGTCATCATTGAGTAGAGTGTTGTTCAGTTTCCATGTGTATGTGTTCTTTCCATTGTTTTTGTTGTTGTTATTATTATTAGGGTTTTTTTTGAGACAGAGTTTCTCTGTGTAGTTCTGGCTGTCCTGGAACTCACTCTGTAGACCAGGCTGGCCTCAAACTCAGAAATCAGCCTGTTTCTGCCTCCCAAGTGCTGGGATTAAAGATGTGCGCCACCACCGCCCAGCTTGTTTTTGTTATTATTGAAGACCAGCCTTAATCAGTGGTGATCTGATAAGATGCAAGGGATTATTTCAATATTTTTTTATCTGTTAAGGCCTGTTTTGTGACCAATTATGTGGCCTATTTTGGGGAAGGTACCATGAGGTGCTGAGAAAAAAGGTATATTCTTTTGTTTTAGGATGAAATGTTCTATAGATATCTGTTAAATGCATTTGGTTCATAACATCTGTTAATTTCACTGTGTCTCTGTTTAGTTTGTGTTTCCATGATCTGTCCATTGCTGAGAGTGGGGTGTTGAAATCCCCCATTATTATTGTGTGAGATGCAATGCGTGCCTTGAGCTTTATTAAAGTTTCTTTTATGAATGTGGGTGCCCTTGCATTTGGAGCATAGATGTTCAGAATTGAGAGTTCATCTTGGTAGATTTTTTTCCTTTGATGAAGTGTCCGTCCTTATCTTTTTTGATAACTTTTGGTTGAACATCGATTTTATTCGATATTAGGATGGCTACTCCAGCTTGTTTCCTGGGACCATTTGCTTGGAAAATTGTTTTCCATCCTTTTACTCTGAGGTAGCGTCTGTCTTTGGCACTGAGGTGCGTTTTCTGTATGCAGCAAAATTCTGTTTATGTATCCAGTCTGTTAGTCTACATCTTTTTATTGAGGAATTGAGCCCATTGATATTAAGAGATATCAAGGAAAAATGATTGTTGCTTCCTGTTATCTTTGTTATTAGAGGTGGAGTTATGTTTGTGTAGCTATCTTCTTTTGGGCTTGTTGGAAGATTACTTTCTTGCTTTTTCTAGGTTGTAGTTTTCCTCTTTATGTTGGAGTTTTCAATCTATCATCCTTTGTTGGGCTGGATTTGTGGGAAAATATTGTGTGAGTTTGATTTTGTCATGTAATATCTTAGTTTCTCCATCTATAGTGATTGAGAATTTTGCGGGGTATAGTAGTCTGGGCTGACATTTTTGTTCTCTTAGGGTCTGTATGATACCAGTCTAGGATCTTCTGACTTTTATAGTCTCTGGTGAGAAGTCTGGTGTAGTTCTTATAGGTCTGCCTTTATATGTAACTTGACCTTTTCCCTTATTGCTTTTAGTATTTTTCTTTGTTTTGTGCATTTGATGTTTTGATTACTATGTGATGGGAGATATTTCTTTTCTGGTCTAGTCTATTTGGAGTTCTGTATGCTTCTTGTATGTTCATGAGTATCTCATTCTTTAGGTTAGGAAAGTTTTCCTCTATAATTTTGTTGAAGATATTTACTGGCCCTTTAAGTTGGGAATCTTCATTCTCATCTATACCTATTATCCTTAGGATTGGTCTTCATTGTGTCCTGGATTTCCTGGATGTTTTGGGTTAGGGGATGTTTTGCATTTTACATTTTCTTTGACAGTTGTGTCAATGTTTTCCATGGTATCTTCTGCACATGAGATTCTCTCTTCTATTTCTTGTGTGATGTTGATGATGCTTGCATCTATGACTCCTGATCTCGTTCCTAGGTTTTCTATCTCCAGGATAGTCTCCCTTTGAGATTTCTTTATTGTTTCTACTTCCATTTTTAGATTCTGGATGGTTTTGTTTAATTCCTTCACCTGTTTGGTTGTGTTTTCTTGCAATTCTTTAAGGGATTTTTGTGTTTCCTATTTAAGGGCTTCTACCTGTTTACCTGTGTTCTCCTGTATTTCTTTTAAGGGAGTTATTGATGTCCTTCTTAAAATCCTCTATCATCATCAAGAGAAGTGATTTTAATTTTGAATCCTGCTTTTCCGGTGTGATGTGTGATGGGGTGTCCAGCACTTGCTATGGTGGTCGAACTGGGCTCTGATGATGCCAAGTAACCTTAGTTTCTGTTGCTTATGTTCTTGCACTTCCTTTTCACTATCTGGTTATCTCTAGTGCTACCTGCAGTTACTATCTCTGACTGGAGCCTGTCTTTCCAGTTATCTTGCTGTGTCAGAATTCCTAAGAGTCCTACTGTCTCAGTGATCTTGTGATCCTGAGCTCCTGGGTAGAAGAGCTACAGGGACACAGGCTGCCTCTGGGATCCTGCAATCCTGCTCCTCTTAGTGCAGTGGCTTCTCTAGGATAGCTCAGGATATGTTATCTTCAAGAGAGCAGATCAGCTTGGTGTCTGCCCCAGCCAAAAGGACCAATCGAGGGGCAGAAGGGGAGTGGTATTCTGGAGGGGCAGAGTTTGGGTGGCTGATGGGCCCTGAGTGCCCCAGGTTCCCAGTTGCAGCTCTGAGGCATAGGGTTTTGGGAGCGGGTTCTTACCCAGTGCTCTGAGTGCAGTGGTTCCTCTAGGATGGCTCAGGATCTGGTGTTTCATGGGAGCAGACAAGCTAGATGTCTGCCCCAGCCAAAAGGACCAATGAGGGGACAACTAAAAGTCTTAATTGAGTTTCTAAGTTTTCTGTTTGGAAAGTTCTGGTGTATTAAAAATGAATTGGAATGTCCTATGCTACTTCTCTGTGTTTTAAATGTTCATTATTTGTAATTAAGCTTGTTAAGGGAACAAAACCACTCATCATAAAATCAATCATATCAAGAATCTTGACATACATATGACATACATATATATTTTTTTTTAAGAATCACCTCTCTTGCCGGGCGGTGGTGGTGCACGCCTTCAATCCTAGCACTTGGGAGGCAGAGGCAGGCGAATTTCTGAGTTCGAGGCCAGCCTGGTCTACAGAGTGAGTTCCAGGACAGCCAGGACTACACAGAGAAACCCTGTCTTGAAATACCAAAAAAAAAAAAAAGAATCACCTCTCTTCCTTTTATTAAAAAAAAATCATGTAACTTTTTCATTATGTATTCATAATGCATTTGTCAGCTCACCACACAGGAAGAGATTTTTGTTTATATTAGCATTCTACAGGGAAAATAGTATTACATTATAGTATTACACTATCTACTATTTTGTTAAAATTAAGTTTAATCACTTTGTTCATCAAAGTAGCCATTTACTGCATAATGAAATTCCACAAATGCCACATCAGCTGCATTATAATGACAAGCATAAATTAATAAAATAATATCAAATGTCTGCAGGTTAAAATAATTCTTGAGAACATTTTGAAATGCTTGAAATGCATTTACAGCACAATCATGTCCCTCTTGCATCCATTATTTTAGCATAAAACTGTTCAGAGGTTAACTAAGTCTTTTTTTTTTGCCTCTGGATATGATTTTGGAGAACACAATTTTCATCATAAAAATTTGAGAAATACGTTTAAATTCTTAAGAAAATGATGAAATGCTGGTATCTTATTCAGTAACTCACTAGAACAGTCAAGCCTCAGAATTCTAACCAGTGCCTCTCACTGAGGCCATGCTTAATAAGGCTGCTAGTGACAGGTCCAGTGTGAAACTAAAGATGTGGCGAGATATGAAACTTTAGATGTTAGATTAGAAATATGGAAAGGAGAGTGAGTTATAGCCACTGTCGGCAAATAGAGCTAGATAAATTGCATGTAGCAAAATATGAAAATAATTACTCTAAACAGAAATGGCAAAAACAGTATTGATGACTTCTGCGTAATTAGTTAGCACCTATTTCCTGGTGGCAACTACATTCCAATGTTCTGAAAAGTGGTCTCCACATGAATAAATTGCAGGCTTTCATTTACAGCATGTTTTGTGAGAAGACTAAGGTGAGTCATTGTCTCAAAGTTACTAATAAATTCCCCATATGCACAAACTAACTGTACAAAATAACAAGAATTTTACTTTCAGTTGCCTTAATTTTATAGATTCTGATTAAAAGTTAGTGGGATAATCAACTTATTCACATTACGGGGTCTGCAATATTCTACCACAAGTGGGTTGTTTATTGAATCCAAACACTCTGTGACATCATGCTTTTTATCTTGAAATATAAAACTCTTCTAAAAGAAAATGAACTTTTCGATCTTTGTGATGTCTTTTTATTTAAATTCCAATACCACTTGCTGCTTGAGCCAATTAGCCCTGAGCATGTATTATCTGACATAATCTATCCCTTTCTTATTGTCCTTATTTACTTTTTCAATTGAATTGAAAGCAACTTGATGGAAGAGTTTAAATATCCCCCCCCCAGGCATCTTTCTGTATAAGGTAAAAACACATCACATATTTCTTATTAATAAGTGTTTTTATTCATTATTTTGTACCAGTAAATGTTGTTGTCTAGTCTTTTGTTTTAATTTTACATATGTGCGTTATATTTAGATTATTTTCTCACCCATATTGGTTTAGAAACTTGTGTTGTCATTGTTCAGGCATTGCTTTGCCATATTGTTGAGATTTCATTGACACAGCTTTTTGATCCTACATAGAAGATATAACCTTATAGAAGACTAAGACATCTATTGTCTTACTCATATTCCAACTTGAGTTGCACACATATTTGTAGGGATTTATAAAACAATCAATACGGTTTAAATGGGTTTCCACCCTCAATTATGATCCTACTATCTTATTATTATGATTGGCAAGTAGATCAATAGTTTATTTTAATGCATAACAAACTGGTTTTACTCAATAATAAGCTTTATGTTTAATAAGATTTCATGACACATGACATGAGAGTAGAAATGTAACTATGTTGAAAGAAGAAAGTAGAATGAGAGAGAATAATGGAGGGGGAGAATATAATCAAATTATATGATAAACATAATTGGAAATACCCTAAAATACACAAACTTACGTAACAAATATTCGATAATATTTTTAAATTATCTTTTTCATCATGCGTAACTCTTATTTGGAAACAAATTAAAAGTATCAGTGTAAAACCTGGAACTCTAACCTGCTAGAGGAAAAAGAAATCTATCATAATATGCATAAAATGGTAATAACTTTTTAAAAGAAACTCTGCTCACTCATAATATGTAGAAAACAACTAACAAAATGGATTCCATAAAATTATAAAGCTGTGAGGAAACTGTCAACCCAGTGATGGTGCCAACTATAAGAATCGAAAAAACCATGTCCTAAATGTATACAAAGAGCCTCAAACACTAAGCAACAAGAAAATAAACCACACAAGAAAAATGGAGCATACATTTATATAAAAAGTTCTCAAAAATGTAAATAGCTAATAAACATTTGTGAAAGTTTTCAACATTGTTTTCCATCAGGAGTATATATCTAGTTTTACTCTAAACGTCTCCTATTGAGAGAGCAAATACTTCCCAGGATATAGGGAAATAAAATATTTACATACTGTTAATGAGAATGTCAACTAGTACAGTCACTATTCAAATCAGTGTAAAGGATTCTCAAAAGACATAATATGATACAGCTGTACCAATTTTGGGTTTATAACCAAAGGACACCATATACTCCTATAGAAAAACTTGTACCCCTAGACAGAGTTATTAAATTAATAGGCTGGAAAGCCAAGGATGGGGAAGATTCTGCACAGAGCCTTACCAACCTAAGACAGAAGTTTATTGGTTTTGATAATGCATATTCCATGATGGGTAAGGAAGGCATTCTTGGCAGAAAGAACTAAGACAGGCTCAGTCTTGTTAATGAAATAAAAAAGGGAGAGAGGCAGAGAGCCTCTGGGGCTACTTGGCAAGAATCAGACATGGGCCAAGGACAAAGAAATGGGCTGCTTGGCAGGAATATGACATTGGCCAAGGACAAGGAAGTAGACTTCAGACAGGAATCTGACATTAGGCTAAAACAAAGAAGTAATTTCAGGCTGGAATCTAAATCTTAGACCAAAACAAAGAAGTAATTTCAGGCAGCAATCTAAATTTTAGGCTAGAACAAGGAAGTAGACCTCAGACATGAAAATGACTTTGGGCTAGGACAGGGAAGTAGGCTCAGATATTTTGGTCATCCTGATAAGCCCTTAGAAACAGTGATCACCAGGAGTGTTTATTGCCTTGCTTGTTCTTTGGCTATTTGTGTTTATTGTCATGCTTGTTCCTTGACTATTTGCATCTATTTTATTGCTAGTTCCTCAGCCTAGAACTGACCTTAATACTTACATGTAATTGAAATGGTATAAAAGCAAAAAGGAGGAGGGGGGATGGGATAGGGGGTTCTAGGGAGGGGAAATGGGGAAAGGGGATGACATCTGAAATGTAAATAAATAAAATATCCAATAAAAGAAAAAGAAAAACTTGTATATCTATGTTCATAATAGAACAAATTCCAGGCAATCTGTGAGAGACCATGAATCTCAAAAATGCAAAAAGTAATCCAAGAAAAACACCCAATGCTTCCATACAGAGACATACATACTAACAAAAATATATATCCATATACACAATACAAAAACCAGATATATACATACATCTACACACACACAGTCATAGACACACACACACACACACACACACACACTCATAGACAACCATACCATAACTAAGAAAAGGAATATGCATATATGAACTGAAATAATACAATCAATTAATAGTTTGGTTATTTTTCTCAATGCTCAGATTCTTTATGAAAAAAATTATAGGGTCTGTGAGGTAAAGAGTAATTACAATTTTAGAAAAATTGAAAAACTTTTAAAGGGCCACACATTATTCTCAAAGTTCAAAATGTCAAGAGTGTTCTGGGTCTTGAAGAAGGAGGCTTCAAATAATCTGCCTATGTTAAAGAAATTCTCCTTTTGTGTACTACTTATAGGTCCCCTAGGAAAATGCACTGTAATAAAAATGAAACAAAAAATATTTCATTAAATTCTGTGCTGGAAATAATTCCTCTTTGTGTGATACATGCAAACTAAATAATAATTTCTTTATTTTTCTCTTCAACAAAAGGATAATTGTCCCTTGAAAGATGTATTCTTTTTGAATTAAGCTTTCAACTTATAGATATTTAAGATTGTCACCATGCAGACAATATTTAAAATGTTTATTATGAAAATAAACAACTTGTGACTTAATCTGATTGTGTGGTATAAGCTTGTAGAAGAATATTATTCTGAAACCGTTTTAGTACTTGACATATGAAGCTTGTTTAATAATCACTTGGGATCATAGTAATTCCAGGTACTTAGAATTTAATACCACTTAACTCTTTTACCCAGATAAAGTAACTATGACCAAAGGGAATACAGTTATAAACTGTGGCCTGCCCTAAAAAGACAATCACAGGAATGGCCTTGAGGAATTTACAGCAAAGTCAAACCTTCAAATAATTCATTTGCTTTGAAGAAATAGCTCTGACTTGGCAATAATAAAGAAGGGTACTGCTGAAGGGATTTGAGAGAGCAGTCTGTGGAGCCAGACTGTCTAAACTCAAATCTATATTCTCAGGTAGGTGACCACAGATGTCATTTTTAAACTACCAGTGCTGCATTTTCTCTCTGAAAATAAGGACAATAATAGTACTTACTGAATAGTGTCATTGATCATTGGAAAAATATCTATCTACCTATCTACATATAACTGAAATCCTATATTCTTTCATGATGGCTCAAGAGAACCTACTCATAGTCCATTGTCATTTGACTCCAATCATTTGGATTTGTTCTTCCTGGACCAGATGCATATTGTTGACATGTATATATCTTCCCTGCCTACCACACATCTGCCAAGCAATGTTTCTGCACATTTTGCTGTCTCATAACATTACTTCTAACTGAGGAAATTAATAGCAGAAGAGGTAATGTAGGTGAATTTATCCCTATGATGTTTATAGACTTAACTTTATGTGGAACCATTTCTTATACAAAACAATGATAAAGAATAGAAAAGCATCTCTTAAATTTGCAGAAAGTATAGAGTTGGCTTACAGAAACCCCTCATGGAACAAGCCATAGAAAAGCTTATTGCTAAATTCAGGTCCTTTGGAATTAAAATATTTGAAGTAGGAAACAACATACATTTTGCTGAGTGTATTTTGCCAAAAGTAATCACTAAGGTGAAAAATTATTACAAAGTTTTTTGGTTTTGGGTTTTTTTTTTGTTTTTTTGGGGGGGGTTTCGAGACAGGGCTTTTCTCTGTGTAGCCCTGGCTGTCCTGGAACTCACTCTGTAGACCAGGCTGGCCTCGAACTCAGAAATCCACCTGCCTCTGCCTCCCAAGTGCTGGGATTAAAGGCGTGCACCACCACCGCCTGGCATATTACAAAGTTTTGATACCGGTTAATTACTAAGTCAGGGGTAAATATAAGTATCTTTTATAGAGTACATGACAGTTGTTTCCAAGTTACTATGCACAAATCACTACATCCTGACCTGAGGATTTTAGTAAGATTTATATTGCTAACTTTTTTATAGAAAAATTTGCCATTAAATATTCTTGTTAAGGCCATTTTGTCATATCAATCTTCAGGTTTGTCACACATTAGGGCGCTGTGTGACTCTCAGAAGGGCATGAGAGCAGTACTGTTCACCTGTTTGATTTGATCATAAAACCTTGTTTATTGATCCGTTTTTACCTTGTTGTGCTACAGGGGAAATTTCAGAGGAAGATTTGAGGAGATATTTTGAATAAGAGTACCAGGGTAGGAATCACTCAAGTAAAAAATATCAATCTAATAAAAACTATTACTGTTGTGTTTACAAAGAGATTGAAATCTTTGCAGTGAGACAGCCCTAGATAAACCTGAGTTTAAGATTGTATATTAAGGCACTGTTTAGTAGAATTCTGAAGCTTCAGAGAGTGAGTAATAAGAGATGAAAAATTATCAACCAACAGGTGTTTATATCCTCACTCTCTGAGTGTCTTCACTTAATGGTATTCAGATTAAAGCACTGAAAATACGTTCACAGAGACAGTACTTCTATCACAGTCACACAAAAAGTTCTAAGAATGCCTTACAGATCAACTCTCTTTCAGACAGATTTTAAAAAAAGATTCAATTAATTTTCACAAAATGTAGATATATGTTGATGCAACTGTGTCCTATGTAGATGGAGATCTTCAAAGAAAAAAAAACATACTTGTCTTTACACTTTTATAAGGTTTTGAAATAAGGGGAGAACATTGCATTGTTAGACATTGACAAATTCCCAGGTATTTCTTTTTAACTGAAACTGTCAATCTTCAATCTTCAGATTGTATCTGGAAATACAAAGGAAAGTAGTAACTGAAGAAAATCCTCCTTGGTTTGATTTGTTTATATGTTTCTAATATTTGACAAAAATTGAAGGATATGATTGACAGATACACAGAATTCCAAATAAAATGAATGGGAGTTTCAAATCCACCCACTAATAGAACATTTTGATTTTTTCATCAAAAGAAAACTGATAAACAGTGCAGTTTTATAGCCAACGACAGCTGACATGTTTTAACAGGGATGCTTCTACACTCTCTCAGGTGACAAGTTATCACTGGCTTTACACTTCTAGTCAATGCTCTTTTTTTGCCCCACATTCCTTTCTATTCTAAATCTGGAGGGGATAAAGAGATACTCAAATATGATGAGAAAACTTGATCATCTTAGGTTAGTAGTCTGGAATCACTAGATTTAATCTTTCAGCCAATGGGAAAAGCCCTGGGTTCCTTCATAGCACTGAAAAAACCAATCACACAATTGTAATTTTATCACTTAGGTGGAGGCATGGGCATCAAGAATTCAAACCCATTCTCAGCTATATGGGGAGTTCTCATGCCTGGGTAACATGAGACCTTGTTTTAAGAGAGGAAGAAAGGAAGGGAGAATTATACATAAATCATTAAATATAATGATAATGGTTAGGTCATTTTATAGTAACATAGTTCTGTATGTAGTGAACTTAATCAGATCTTCTGGAAGGAATCAGATTGTCTGGATTTCACTTATCTGGAATCCAGCACATGAACAGAGAGGCCAGAAGCAGGGCGTGGCACACCTTTGACCTACTGAGTAGCCTCAGGCAGTTACTAACAGCTAGAGACCTTTTAGCCTTAGGGCCTCAGAGTTTGCCCTAGGATTTTGTCTGCCCTGCAGTAGAAGAGTTGGTTCTATTTTAGCACACTACCTGTTCCCAGGAGTGTAAAATAACAGTCAGGTCCAAGGTTGGAAAATAAAGGTTAATTGTGACACATTTACGTCTCATCTGCTGTCTTCACTACGAGTCCATTTCTAATGTCCATACTTGACATGGTAAGCACCTGCGTTTCTCTTCTGTGATCATAACCCTGGTTCTCTTAACATGGAGTGAACAGTACGAGGGGAAGTTCCCAGCTGTCCTGTAGCAACAGTCCTTCTTTGGAGGAGATCACAGAGTACTAAACCTACCTAATATGCTTTCCTCCATTTGAGTTAAATAAATAGGGACTGGAGAGCTGGCTCTGTGGTTCGCTTGCTGCTCTTGCAGAGGACCTGAGTTCGAGTCCCAGCATCCTAATAATGGCTTACAACCATCTGTAACTCCAGTTCAAGAGTGTCTAGTTCCCTCTTCTGGCACCATGTTCCCAGAAGGGGAAAGTCACTGTCCTAAGGATCGGTTTTGCTCCTAAGGGTCACAATGTCTGAAGACACCGTAGATTATCACAACATACAGAACAGACCTTTAAATAAGGGTCACTCCATGTTAAGAGAACCAGGGTTATGATCACAGAAGAGAAACGCAGGTGCTTACCATGTCAAGTATGGACATTAGAAATGGACTCTTAGTGAAGACAGCAGATGAGACATACATGTGTCACAATTAACCTTTTTTTTTTTTCAAACTCACTTCCCTTTATTAAAGTCCAAGTTACTATTAAATGGTTTGATACTCAAAGGAAAATGTGTTCAAATAAAACATTTCCAGGCAACTGTTTCAGTCGAGTGGCAATAGCAGTTAAGTCCTTGGGAAGCCCATCGAAGGGTGTTTACATGACCCGACCGACCTGTGGGTCCTAGTAATTCGTGGGGGTGAGGAGGACCACAACCTGAAAAAGAACGGGCGAGAGAGAAGAACGGACTCAAGGAAGCAATTGCTTGTCAAGAGCCATCAATTTGAGTGCAAAGCGCCTTTTTATAGTATGTTTTACAAGGGGAGGGGGTAAGAGGGGCCAGGTGGTGGAAAAATGCAGAATCTTTTTGGCCTGTGCCCTGGAACATGTCATGGTCTACACGGTACACTGCCTTGAATTATGGTCTACCTGCTTTCCTCAGAAGATACGGTACACTGCCTTGAATCTTTCTGCAGCTGCCAAGCAGGATCTTGCGGTTGCCGCTGCAGGGGACATTGTGCAGGTGGGGAAAGGTAGGGGGTGAGGGTAAGGGGCGAGGGTCCTGGCTTCTGGCATTTACACTTTGTCAAGGCCCAGTTTCTCTGGAGTGGAGATTCCCAATTCATTTAAAGTTGGTCTAAGTTCCTGGGTGACATAGGGGTAGATTTCCTTATGAGGTCCTGCTTTGTCCTTAACAACCTCCAGGATGCGAACAGCACTTGCAAAATCATTTAACCGTCTACAGGCCCGCAAAGCAGCATCAATGATTTTGGGCTCAGGAACCAGATCATAGCCAACAAGTGTATTCATCCCTTTACGCAATTCCCAGGAATCAATGTCTGGCTTGTTGAAGTATGTCACCCAGCGAGCATCAAACTCCTCATTTGTCTCATGAGAATAGCAGCGAATGGGACAGCAGCGGCGGGGTTGGGAGCCGAGACCGGGTGCAGGAGGCGTCGGGCAGCCGACAGAGGGCAGCGGCGAGCATGACGGCGACCACAGCGCATTGGCTGAGGCTAGAGAGAAGCCGGTGTGTTGTTTCTGGGGGTCTTAATGATTCATGACGATTGTCAATTATGTTTTAGAAAGATTCTGCTCTGCTTTTTCCCCCTTATACACCTTAATCGCTGCATTGTGCATAGATAGTGTGTGACAGATATATTCCCACAAACCTGACAGTTCCTTCGTGATTACTGTTGGTTCTGGACCGTGTAGTATAAATGGAACATTCCACAACAATCAGGGGCATTTTAGAGACAAGCCATCATTATTAATCATCAATGATTGATGATTAATCATTATTAAGGAATTATTAAGGAATGACCAGCCTGCTTCTTGTATAAGAGTCTACAGATCAAGGCTTGGGTCCATGTTTGGAGTGCTGCCTTCTTTCTTGATTTCTGGGCCAGTCATCTTTATTGATAAGACGCTTTTGTAAATAAACCGATTGTAAGCATGGCATCTGTGTAGAACTTGTGTGCCCTGGGTAGCCGTGAGAACAAGTGAGAGACCATCAAATATAATGCCGCACAGCCTGGGTTCTGTTCTTCTGCTTCCTTGCTTGTTTCCTTTCAAGGTTTGTTTTTGTTTTTAATGTATAAAATCAGGCTAATTTTCAGAACAGCCTTTGTCTCCTGGTCTTCACTTCTTAGTTTTAAAATCCTGGTAGTATTTTTGTTTTGTTCTGTTCTTTAAATAAACTGTGTATTTAATTTTTTTTAAAAAAAATTGTGTGTGTGTGTGTGTGTGTGTGTATGTGTGGTGTTCCTGGGGGCTAGGGGGAGGTATGTGCATTTGCCCGCAGAGGGCAGAGGTGTTATATTCCCCAGACCTCAGACCTGGCATTACAGCAGCTATGAGCCATTGAGCACAGGTGCTACAAACTGAACTCAGGTCCCGGAAGAGCAACAGGCACTCCTAACCACTGGACCATCTCTCCGTCTCCAAATCGTATTTTATTACGTTTATTTATGCTCCCTTTTTAAAAAAGAAGGATGACAAACAAATTGCGGTGACGCATGCCTTTAATCCCAGCACTCAGGAGGCAGAGGCAGATGGATCTTTATGAGGCTGGGGCCAGCCTGGTCTACAGAGTGAGTTCTAGGTCAGGCAAGACCATGTGGTAAGATCCTGTTTCCACAATAAAGTGACAGTGGGGGTTGGGAGGTAGCTCAGTTAATGAGCTGCTGGCCACACAGCGTGATAGCTTGAGTCTGAGCCACAGAACTTGTGTAAAAAGCTAGGTGTGGTGGCAGGCCTGTGACCCCAGCACGGCATAGGCAGAAACAATGGGGCTCCCTGGCCAACAGTCCAGGGAAGAGGTAAGCTTTGGGTTTAGTGAGAGACCATCTCAAAAATAAGGTAGCAAGCAATCAAGGAAGACACCTACCTGATAGTGACATCTGGCCTCCACGTGGATATTCTACACACACACACACACACACACACACACACACACACACACACACGACTAATGGTGATAAAATTCACTCCATAAAAACGATCAGAAGGTTAAACATACTTCAAACACAATGGCGCCACTAAGGAGACACGTGCTAATGACGGACTGGAGGGACGGCTTAGTAGAAACAGCACGAGCTGCCCTTCCAAAGTGCCGGGGTTTGGGTCTCAGTACCCACATGGAAGCTCACGACTGTCTGTGACTCCGATTCCAGGGCGTTCCATTCCCTCTTCTGGCCTTGGGCACTAGCACACGCATGGTCCATAGCCACACATCCAGAAAAAACACCCATACACGTAAGAATAAAATAAATTTGAAAACAAAATTAAGTAACTTTTTAAAAAGAAAATAAGGATAATGACACGAAAGGAAGAAGCCATTCCTGCCATGTCCCTGCAGGAAGAGTGACGATCAAAAGAACCAAGGAGGAATCACATCCCCAAAGGTTCCCGTCTGTCGACACGCTGGGATGCAAATCCGTGTAAAATGCTTACTTTAAGCATTGTACAATTTTAGTTAGCAGCTAGGACATTACACCTTATTTCTACAAGGCTTATGCATCATGAGCTTGCCTTGCAGAATGTCATCAAGTCTATAACCGACCCATTATGTGAGATCGAGTCTCTCTTGTAAAGACGATCCGGTGCTGTCTGGCCTCTTTTCTGCTCTGCACACCTGGCTCTTTGCAGTTCACCGCCTCATTTCCAGTAACCAATCATCATGGTTCACAGGCAAGAAGCACCGCCCCTTCCCTCCAGCGTGAAGTGCTAGTAGCAGATGTTAGTCTAAGTAGGTCAGTCAGCTGAGCTTGCTTTGTTTTCACTGCAGTGAGAGAGAGTACTTAGATGTCACTTATGCCTGATTGTTTTGTAACAGGCCCCCAGACCCTAGCACAACTGACTCCATGATGGAAGTACCATTCAGGCTGTAAAACTCAGCGTGTAGACAGCACCACCTGCCAAAACGAAAACAAAGACCTAATTCATCGAACTCCATAGTTCTGGGAAAGTCTCTAAATGTACTACCTTGCTTTTTAGCTTCTGGCTAATGGTTCTTGTTAACTGAAGCACGTCAGCCCAGAACAGAATGTGTGTAGCCCTGGGTTCAGTGCCCAGTACTTCGGTGAGGGAGAAAAGAGGATTTGTATTTAGGCCTTGGGAATGTAGTTCCACTGGTAGAGAGCTTGCCTAGAAAGCACAAGGCCCTGGGTTCCATCCCTAGCACCACAAAAGCCAAGCCTGGGTGGTACATGCCCGGAATCCCAGCACTGGAGAGCTGGAGGCAGGAGGATCAAGGTTCAAGGTCACCTTTGACTTCATAGTACATTAGAGGCCAGCTTGTGATGCATGATTGTTTGTTTCAATAAGACACTAAGAAGAACAAGTGGAGGACCTGAAAGAGGACAGGAGAGCATAGAAGGGAGCGTACATGTGTGCGGAAGTGCAGCGTGAGGGAAGAGGAGAGCTGAGACCACGTGGTCAGTGCAGCCGATGAGCTCCGAATGACTCTGAGAAAAGAAAAAGGACCCAGGGGCTAGAAAGCAGATGTAGCTGGGGAGCGAGCCCACTCGCAGTGCGAACTCTGGCACTTACCTGGCCTGAATGAATGTACAGCCACGAGGAACTGCTTTGAACTAGGAGAGCGAACTTCCTGAGCAAGACAGGCTCACACCCAAACCACTTACGCCTGGGCTCGCACCTTCCTATTGCTATCCCTGAGTGATGCTAACCTCAGTCTTCCCAGTCTCCGATGACTAATGGAGCCTCTCTGCTTAGTCCTCCCTTGAGCCAGGAAGGAATTCACACTTAAACCTAGTGCTTTGGAGGCAGAAACAGGCAGATAGATCTATGTGAGTTCAAGGACAGCTTGGTCTACTTATTGAGACCCTGGACACTTCCCCTACCCATCCATAAAACACTTTCATTCAAAGTCAGTGACAGATAAGGTGCATACTTGGGGAGAGGTTCTTGTGTCATATGAAGAGCCGCTCACATCTTCTCCCTGAATGGGGAAGCTTTCTGCCCATTCATCTCCTTAATAAATCAGACCTTTTCTTCCGGTCCTTGAAAAGAACATCTAAACTATAGAAACTTCCTGAAATCACATGTGGAGAAAGCCAATGCTGAGTAAAACTGGAAATCAACCACTGAAAACAGGCTGGGAATAACAGCTTATTCTATATGGCAGTATTTACCAGCCTCTTGCTTTCCACCTTTTATCCTTTTGAACTGGAAAGTTGCAAGCTTCTCGTTGGTGTGCCATTCAGTTTGATTCTCTAACCATCAGAAAAATGTCCTGGTTCACCTCTGGACTTTCAGCTGCTCTCTGCTGAGGGGACTTTCTGCCACCCAGCTATGGCATGCTCTTTTTCAGCAGCAAGAAATGTCACCATCTCCCATTGGTATTCTGGGTTCTAGCCACCTGCTCTTCTGCCTTAAGAGTTTCTCTTCTTGTCCTCAGGTACCTGGCCATGTCTTTCTAGTAGTCAGTAATACTGCTTCCTGGAAACTGGGCATTGGGACACCTTAAAAATAGCATTGTGGAGCTGAGGAGACGGCTCAGAGGGTAAAAGAGCTTGCCACACAAATGTGAGGACCTGAGTTCAGATCCCCAGAACTCAGGTAACGCCTGATGATGTGCTGCTTCCTACAATCCAGCTCTCCCTCAGCAACAGGGAGGTGAAGACAGGAGAAGCTTGCAAGCCCGCTAGCTTGGCATACCTAGGAGTAAACAGAAGAGACCCTGTCTTAAACACAGTGAATGGTGAAGAGGCCCCAGGCTGGCCTCTGACCTGTACTTGGTATGGCACGTGTGTAACAGGATGTTTATGCTGCTACCGTGGTATTCGCAGTGAAGCTCGGGGATTAGGCAGTAGGAGAGGAGGTGGAGCTGGGAGAAGAGAGGGAGGGGAGGGGAGAAAAAGAGGAAAGGAAGGGGAGGAAGAGAGGAAGGGGAGGAAAAAGAGGAGGCTATCAGCCATGGAGAACCACGGATGGATCCAAAGCTGTCCTGAGTAGCAACTTCTATCCAAAGGTTAGATACTGGGTAACAACTCTAATTGTGTGGGCATCTTGTTGATTGAGCATTTCTAAATATATAAATCCTTTAGATAATCATTAAGCTTTAAGAGTCTCATTTCTACTGGGTACTGAGGATGGCAGATATTGTCTGGGGATCAGCCAAGCTTTGTGGATGCCATCCCCCACGCTGGCATCTCGTGGGTGCCAGGGCCTATTCATCTAGCTAGCCAGGGAGCCCTGGTCAGAGCCGAGGAGCAGTAGGAACATGGCTGTTGCTCGGGAAGAAGCCGGATTGGGTGCTGTTTTCTAACTATCTCCCGTTACACACATGTACATCTGAAAATATACACACAACATGGGGCTGAAGAGGAAGGGAGAATGATTCATTGTGGATCAGGTATGGTAGAACATGTTTTTTAATCTCAGCACTCAGGGGGCAGAAGCAGGTGGATCTCAGTGAATTCGAGGCCAGCCAGAACTACACAGTGAAACCCTTTCTCTAAACAATAGAGGGTAGTCAGTAGATAGGCAGATAGGTATAATTGCACATTTATGATTAGTATATTTTACAGCCTTCCTGCAGTTATAGCCTTCCCTATAAGCACATTTTAGTATTAGACTCCAGAACTTCAAAACACCTATATCTGTATAATAATCAAGTTAGTCAGTGTCTTAGTTAGGGTTTTATTGCTGTAAAGAGACACCATGACCATGACAACTCTTATAAAGGAAAACATTTAATTGGGGCTGACTCAACAGTTTCAGAGGTTTAGCCCATTATCATCATGGCGGGAAGCATGGCAGCATGCAGGCAGACATGGTGCTGGGGAAGGAGCTGAGAGTTCCACATCTTGATCCACAAGTAGCAGAAATGAACTGGCTTGAGCTTCAGAGACCTCAAAGCCCACCTCTAGTGACACACCTCCTCCAACAAAGCCACACCCATTCCAACAAGGCCACGCCTTCTAACAGTGCCACGCTCTGAGCCTCTGGGGGCCATTTTCTTTCAAAGCACCACAGCCAGCTTCCTGTCACTGTAACAACCTGAAGTAATCGCCGTCGGAACAAAAAGTGCTCCTGAATCACCACTCGGTAGTTTCTAGATCGTGATCACTCGGCCCCTTGGTTGTGCGACGCAGCCTAGCAACATCATAGGGTCTTGTGACAGAGCAAAAACGCCTCACCAAACAGAAATCAACAGAAATCATAGGAAAGAAGTGGCCAAAGTTCCACGAGTCCCTTCAGAGCACCCCCCCCCCCCCACCCCCCCCACCCCCCACCCCCCGTGACTCTAGGGACCGAAGCTGTAAAACATTCGGCCATTTAAAGCTCAGCAGCCATACCTGTTGAACAAAGATCTCAGCATAGGATTGGATTTTCCTATAAACCTAGTCAAGAAAGCTCCCCCGTGGTACCAGCCAGTGAATGAGGTTCATGGATAAGTCATTTCCAGATGCCACATACTCCCTTTGGGTCTCTTCTTCTTAGCTTTGGAGACAACTGCAGTCCTTCAGAGTCCTACCACCTTTTCCTGTCAACCCCCCGTATGTGTTCTGGTGGCTTACGCTTTTGCATGTATGAGGAAAGTTTTCAAAGGCACCATGGGAAGCCGTTCCGTGCTGGTTGGTGCTCTAGGTTCGATAATTACAACTTTGTCTCTGCTCCCATGGGGCCCATATGAGCAGTGAGGCATGGGAGTCAGATCAAATTCTAAATGTTTGAGGCCAGTCTGGGATACATGAGACGTTGTGTCCGTAAAGGAGGGGTGGGTGGTGGAGGATGGGAGTGTGGCTCAGTGGTTAAATGCTTGTGTTGGTGTGAGGACCAATGTGCAAAAGCCCATATAAAATGCCCAGTAAGCATGGCATCCTACCTCTAATTCAGCCCCAGAAGGACAAGACAGGAGATGCCTAGAGCAAGCTGGCTAACAAAACTAGGTTTATCTTCCAACTCTAAGATTGAGAGATCCTGCTCTGAATATGGTAGAATAGCAACCAAGGGTGATTCCAGACATTAACTCTGGGCTTCATATGCATACACCCATCCCGTGGAACATGTACACACACACACACAAACACACACATGCTCTGCAGTCATATCCTCTCTCCTCTCGTACAGACCACAGTCCTGGACGAGAGTATCTTCCTTTGATTATTTACAACTGAGTTCTACATAAGCACACATTCCTGTTAGTGTGGGGAGCTATGGGGTTTAACTGAAAGTCCACCCTGGCCCCAGGATACCAGACCAATGCAGTTTATTCTCAACAGCTAAGCCAGGGTTGGTTGGAGAAGGCCCTGTAGCTAACTAGGCTGGGAAACTTCAGTTGAGCCATCTCTAGCTGGGTGGCTGGTCAACCAGGCTGTGGCCTATTAAATAGCTTTCTGCCATCACTCTCTGAGAACATTGGAAGGCTCAGAATGTGCTCTGCAGGCTGTTGGGTTCACAGGTCAGTTTTGGTTTGCTGCAACTCTCCCAAGGTAAGCTGGTCTAGAATTCTCCCTCTTCACCAGGTTGTAAACTGAGCAGAACTGAAGCAAACCTGGAGCATCTGGTCATAGACACGGACCCCCAGGCCTGCCGCCCCATCTGGGATGCAGGGGTAAGTGTTCTCTGGATTTGGTCTTTATACTGAGTTTGAGGGGCCATCTTGGTCCAGATAACAAGAGTTGCAGATGCCTGGATCACACAGAATTTGAATGGGGAGCAGTAGGAACAGAACTGATCTGTAGAGAGGCCTCGGTTGCCTGATGGGAGTATGTCATAGGATTTTATTGCTGTGAACAGACACCATGACAAAGGCATGTCTTATAAAGACAACATTTAATTGGGGCTGGCTTACAGGTTCAGAGGTTCAGTCCATTACCATCAAGGTGGGAGCATGGCAGCATCCAGGCAGGCATGGTGCAGGAGGAGCTGAGAGTTCTACATCTTCATCTGAAGGCTGCTAGCAGAATACTGGCTCCCAGGCAACTAGGATGAGGGTCTTAAAACCCACACCCACAGTGACACACCTACTCCAACGAGGCCACACTTTCTAATAGTGCCACTCCCTGGGTCAAGCATACATAAACCACCACAGAGTCAGATATTAAATCAAAACAAAACAAAAAACCTCCTGGGTTCAGAAGGCAAGACTATTTAGACAGAATTCCAGTGTGAGCTGTAGTCTGTGAGCCTACTACTGTGTGCCACTTCACATAGCTTGTCTTACGTGTCAGAGAACACTAAAGGTCATTCTCCCAATGGGATTGGGCTGTCAGTCCCATGGGCTCTCCTCAGAGCGCCCCACACCTGCATATCCAGTATCTGTTTTATGGGCCTGCTGACTTGATCAAATGCCATCTGTGAGTAAGCCTTACAGGATTCTCAGTGACTTGCCTGGCCAGGCCAAAAGTGGCCTGTGTTTAGGTTGTCTGGAACTCCACCCAGTTTCCTCTCTATGAATCTCAGACACAGGCTAAGAATGCAGCTGGGTCTGTGAGCAGCTTGTCTGGCAAGCATGAAGCCATGAGTTTGGTCCTCAGCACAGTATAAAACAGGTTGGAGCATATCACAGCCTCATCAGTAGAGGAGGGAGATCAGAACTTCATGGTCATCTTTATCCACATACAGAATTCAAAGCCAGCCTAGACTACATGGTACCCTACACTTGATTTGCAGAAATACGTTAACTTTGGCAGAAATAAGTTGAAGTCACGGTGAGGGAAGTTTAGGGGCAAAACTGTTAGACCAGAGGATCACTTGAGTTCAGGAAGCTAGAATCACCATCAAGCTCCTGTCTCCAAACAGCATCACGTCACGGAATGGCATGTGTGGCCTGGAGTTCACTGGCTGGTTGGGAAGCTGCTGGTTTCTGTTGTTTGGGCGTATTTCTGGTGAGGCTGTGTCAGTGGTGGAGAAAGGGGTTCTAATCTGACCCTGAAATAAGGGCAGCCATTGTGGGAGGCTAAGGCTCAGGTTGGTAAGGAGCCTCACGGGTGTACAGCATGCTGGACGTGTTTAGCTCGGGGTCTAGCACCTGCCCATGCTGATATCTTGGTGAGCTTTAGGACCGAGGTCTTTTAGAGGAAAGTGTGGGTATCCTTTGAATCAGCACCCTGAAGTGGGCATATGCGGAGAGCTTGTAGGACGGACAGCCCAATCTCACTGGAAGTACAACAGACAGAAGGCAGAACCTTGGATTCTGGTGAATCCTGAGTATATTTGGTCTAAAGCAGGGATGTCCAGCCTTTGAGCACTGTGGTAAGTACTGTCATCTACAAAGTTCTCATTTGAGAACTGCACAACCGCGTTATCAAAAATTTCAAAGAGGTTTTGTGATGTTTTAAGTGTATGTGTTCTATATTGGGCTGCATTCTTAGCTGTCAGTATAACTCCTCAGGTCCCTGAATGCCAATGTGAGGTTGGGGGTGAGGATCAACCCAATGCTCTGGACATGCTAAGAGAATGCTCTACCACTAAGATATATCCAGCGCCCAGTGTCTGACCAACTTAGCCAGCAATGTAGGCCTAAATTAGGAGAATGTGAACAGATGACAATTCACAGCTGAGTGTCTCACAGTTGGGGGAGTAGCTCAGCAGCCTGAGGTTTAAATGTTGTTTATGTTCAATCTAGTGTCGGAGCCATGTTTAAGTTAAACTCCCATGGCATAAATGTGGCTCTTAGCAAAGGGGAATCTTCTCACTGCCTGATGAATGGGACAGGTTACCAGAAACTGAGGAAAAACTGTTCCCTGATTTAATATGAAATGTGGACCCTGTCCTGACTGAAATGTTGAGCTTTTGAGCAATGGTCTAAGTCAACTGAGACAGGTGATCAACTCATGGTGTTCTGAGGGTGCTAAACTAGCTTTATTTAGAGCCAGGAATAGGACAGAGAGAACAGATGAAGCCTCTTCCCTGAATCAGTGTGCCAGAAGTGTGCAACACCCTGTAAGCAGTCAGCCGAGCAGTTGTGTTAGGTGCTGTGGAGAGGGTCCACCTCTGGACAGGGCTGCTTGACTTGAATTCATCATTTCACAGGCTTTGTTCTGAGCCTCACCTCTGCTTTTTGCCATTACTGTTTGTTTCTGGGGTTTGGGGGTTTTGGGTTTTTTGTTTGTTTGTTTGTTTTTGTTTTGTTTTGTTTTGTTTTGAGACATGGTCTTCCTATATATAGCACAGACTGTCCTCAACTCAGCAATCCTCCTGCAGTGGCATCCTGTTAGTGAGGATTCCAAGCATGAGCCATATTGGCTTCACCTGTTTTTCCAAGTGCTGTGAACCCATTGCTGGTTGGAGGTCAGAGACCGTGTGGGAGACCATGAAGGGCAGTGCTGTGCTTTAAAGCCTTCCCAGTCAAATCCTGTGAGGACCCCAATCACGAATGGGCTTTCCCCAATTCCTCCCTCCCAGGGTATTATTTGTGCTCCAGAGTTGAACGGTCAGACATTCTATGTCCTGTGGTAGGAGAAGGGGCAGAGATTCAGAAAGGCTGGTGCAATGGGAGGAGGGCAGAGTACTGAAGAGCATGGTGGTTGATCAGCCTGGTCAGCTTGATTGGATTTAGAGTCACCATGGACTGATACTTCTGGGTGTGACTATGAAGGTGTTTTCAGAAGTGTTTGCTTGAGAAGGGAAGACCCACCTTGAGTGTGGGTGCCACCATTTCAAGGGCTGGAGTCAAGAGTGGATAGAGAAGAGAAACTGAGGGTTGTTGATGTGGCTCTGTAGTTATGAGTGCTGGATGCCCTAAGAGGACTTGGGTTCCATTCTTAGCACCTACATAGTGCTTGTCTAGAAGTCAAACATGAACCAAATCAACCGAATCAACTTCAAGTTTGCACAGGAGAATGGAGAGTTAAATCTTATCGTAACCTAAGTCTAGAGCAAGGTACCTCTACACTACAGTGAGACGCTCTCTTCAACTTAAAGCTGTAGAAAAAGGAAAATGGTCTACTCTGGGTATTTAGATAAAAAGACTTAAGGAGACACAGAAATCAGGGCAGGGAGTGTATGTCCGAAGAGTACCTGCTTTGAGGACTGGGAGCCTGAGTTGCAAATCCAACACTATATAAGTTAGACATGGTACTCTATGCTTGTAATCTCAGCCTGTGGGAGATGGAGGCACCAGAATCAGAAATTCAAAGTCATCCATAGTGACTATACATAGTGACTATAAGTTAGTCATCCCAGTCAGCCTGGGATGTGTGAGAACTGTCTAGAAGAAAGAAAAAACAAAGAAATGAAGACAGGCAGGAAGGAAGAAACTGGGGAAACCAGTCTAATGCTTGACATGGAAAATATAATTTGGAGATGCTCCCAGTGTCACAGGAAGAGACACATGAACAAAGTGAGACTAAGCCTGCAGGGCAACAACTCTCTTTTACAAAGGGACACTCAATGACCTGGTGTGCTTAGCACAAGCTCACCAGGATGGGAAGTTTATTATGTTTTTACACTGAAGTAGAGAGACAATTCTGTCACATCACATTGATGGGGTCTTTGGATGCTCCAGGTCACACTCCAACTGAAGCTAATTCATAATTGGTGCAAACGGAAGGGTGTGCTAGAGTCAAGTCCCCGGAAGTCCTGGAATCCAGGGTTTGGGCAGAGATGGGTATAGAATACCAGCCTCTGGTGGGCTATGAGCTTTGAAGAATGAAGACGACTCTCACAGGGGACTTAGAAGAGTATTTTGGTGAGGAAGGGTGAAATGAAAGGGGACCTGAGATTTGCTTGAAAATGTACACTCAGGCAGGTTGGGTGCTGTACACCTGCGATCCCAGCACTTGGGATACCTAAGCAGGAGGATTACAAGTTTGAGGCTATCCTGATTTACCCTAATGATTTTTGAGTCAGCCTGGGCTACATAGGGAGACCTTGTCTAAAAAAGAAACAACAACAACAACAACAACAACAACAACAAAGAAATCCAGGAGACACACAAATAGATGAAAAAGTAAGTGAATCGAGCTGCATGCAACATTCTGAGATTGTTGGAGTGGGGTGAATGGTTTCATTTCTATAAATTTACATTTTGCAATTTTGTTTACTTTTTTTTAACACAGTCCTAGAATTTCCTGGCCGCATCCTGAGAATAAAGCCTACTGATCAAGAAATAGTAACACATGGAGAAGAAGAAGATGGTTCAGGGTTCCTAGGAAAGAATGAAGGTATGTCTAGATTTGTATATGTGTAGAATGTGGTAGAAGGATATTCAAGAAGCTGGTTAACACATCACTCTCTTGAAGTAATTGATCCCAGGACTTTGGAGACAGGGGCAGGTGGATCTCTGAGTGGGAGGGCAGCCTGATTCACACAGCAAGTTCCAGGATATCCAGAGCTACATGATAGAGAAACCTGAATCAAAGGAAAGAAAGAGAGAAAGAGAGAAAGAAAGAAAGAAAGAAAGAAAGAAGAGAGAGAGAGAGAGAGAGGAAGGAAGGAAGAAAGGAAGGAAGAAGAAAGGAAGAAAGAAAGATAGATAGAAAGAAAGAAAGAAGAAAGAGAAAGAAAAGAAGAAAGAAAGGAAGAAAGAAAGAAAGGAAGGAAGAAAGAAAAGAAGAAAAAAAGAAAGGAAGGAAGGGAGGGAGGGAGGGAAGGAGAGATGGAGTCAAAGGAACTCAGAGCTGGGGAAAAAAGACAAAGACAGAGAAAAGACTAACAAATTTTATTTTGTTGCTGCATTTGAACCCAGGACTTCTCACACACTAGGCAAGCCCTCTTTGACTGAGAGTAGTACAGCCATTAGGTACACTGCCAGAAGGTGATGGGTAGAGATCATGTCCAGAAGGACATACAGAAGGAAAGACACGAGCTTTACAAAGTCGCCCTCTTTCAGTCTGTTATTGATTTCGTTTTAACTTTTCAGAAGTTTTGTCATTTACCTGAGACTAGGAGACTGAGCATTTGAGGGCCCCCTTCAGCTGAGCTAATCTGTCTGACAGTGCTGGGAGCGCTGTATCGCAGGGCCTAAGGAGAAGAGTCAGGTCTGGAGAGATGGCTCAGCACTTGTTGCTCTTGCAGAGGACCTGAGGGCTCAACTCCCAGCACCCACATGGCAGCTCACAGACTCCGAGAGTATAGGATATCTGATGTTCTCTTCTAATCTCCACTGACACTGCATGTATGTGGTGTCCATACAGGCAAGGAAATCATACATGTAAAAGAAACTACTGTTGGGTCAGGCATTCATCAGTATCAAAACGAGCCTTTGTGTCAATCCACCAGCGTTTTACTTTCCGTTTTAGGCATAAAAGCAATTGGCTGGGCTGGAGAGATGGCCCAGTGGTTAGGAGCACTGACTGCTCTTCCAGAGATTCTGGGTGTAATTCCCTGCAACCATATGGCTGCTCAAGAAATAGTAACAAACAGAGTAGAAGAGGGTTCACTGTTGGTAGAAAAAAGTGAACGTATGTCTAGATTTGTATATGTGTAGAACTTTGTGCAGTGGGATCAATGCCCTCTTCTGGTGTGTTTGAATACATACATAAAATAAATAAAGAAATCTAAAAAAAAAAAAAAACCCCAGGGTCGTATTATACCTAGTTCCTTTATTTTTATTCTCTGATTCTTTCAGAAATTTATCTGGCTGTCAGGTGTGGAGGTGCATACCTTTATTCTCAGTACTTGGGAGGCTGATGCTGGGGGATCTCTTAAGTTTGAGGTCATCCTGTACTACACAGAGAAACACTGTCTCAAAAACAGAGAATAAAGTTAAAAGCAGGTGGATTAACTATTCTTGCATTGGAGAGGACAGGAAGCTGGGGTGTCATGGAGAGTAAGAGGTCGATCAGGGAGGAGGAAAGGGGAGAGATATGGGGTTGTGTGACTAGGATCAAATGGGTAGTATGCATGGTTAAAATTACAAAAGTATTAATAAAAGTATTATAAAAGGGGCTGGAGAGATGGATCAGCAGTTAAGAGCACTGACTGCTCTACCAGAGAACCAGAGTTCAATTCTGAGCAACCACAAGGTGGCTTACTAGCATCTGTAATGGGATCTGATGCCCTCTTCTGGTATGTCTGAAGACAACTACAGTGTATTCATAAAAATAAATAATCTATCTATCTATCTATCTATCTATCTATCTATCTATCTATCAAAATTGTATATATAATTTTTTAAGAGAATCATATATGTTTAAAATTAATAAATAAATTATCAGTGTCCATATTTTCTCCTTTCCTTAGCTGCCTTTTTCAAGGTTCTGCAGCAGGTCAAGTTTACAAACATTGTAAAGATTTTTCTGACAGCTGTAGGAAGCCCTGAGTTTGTGACAACACACCTAATAGGCAGAAGTCAGCCTTTTAGGCAAGATGAAGAATCACAAATGTCCCTGCACCAATGGTGGTGTAGAAGGCGGAGCTGGGAGAGAGTACCAGCACATTCAGGATGGTGACAGGGCAGGTTTGCTAGAACTCTGGCCCAGCAGCAACTCCAGGGGCTTCCAGGCCTGAAAGACAGAATACAGACCTCTGAGGACCTCACCTCACCTTTATGTCTAGGTCTGGCCCTCCACAAAAGCATGTTATCTCAGCAGTTTCTAAGCCCCCGGAGCTTGTTACTTGGAGGGAAGGAGAAATTTAGTTTCCACAGTTGATTTGGACCTAAGTATGACTTCTCTTATCTCTAACCTCTAAAAGCCGTTACTGCTTTTATTCTGGGGGGAAGCCTGTCTTGCTCCTAATGGATCCTGGCACCCTCGTAGCAAACTGATTCAAAGAAACAAGCAAACAACAGTGGTACTGGATATGTGTCAGAAATAGCCCAGAGCTGCTGGTTATCACCCTCAAGTTGTATGAAAGGTACCTATATGTTTTCTGCTTGTATTCCTTTACATTTCCCAGTTGGTGTCTTAATTTATAAAATGGAATATAATGAAAGACTTACATGTGATCTAACCATCTTATTTTGTTTATGAAAAATCATTCCATGAAAGGTAGACTTTGAAAGATTATTCTCCACATAACAATAAGTATATTATTTTAAAATTAAAGTTGATCTCATCCCTGTACACCAGGCTTTCCTGCCATTCACAGAAATCTACCTGCATCTCCCTTTACCTTCTGATGCTCAGATTATAAAAATAACTTTTTTTTTACAGTTTAAAAATCTGAATCACAGTGTCTTTGTATGGTGGGATGTTTATGAAAATATAATGATAATAATATGTATTATTATTATTATTAAAACTTTTTTTGTTTTGAAAGAGAGAGCCAGTTCCATGTATGATGGTATGTATATTTAATTCCACCATTCCAGAGGCAGAATCATGAGATCTCTGTGAGTTCAAGACCAGACTGGTCTATTTAGAAAATTCTAGGCCATCCAGTCTACACCTCAAGTTCTAGGCCAGCCAAGGCTATGCAATGAGGCCCTGCTTTTGGAAAAATCCCCAACCAACTAACCACCAGCCCACCCACCCACACACTCAAGGAGCTGGAAGCATGGCTCTGTGGTTGAGTGTGTGAACTGCTCTGGCAGAGGACCTTAATTTGCTCCCTAGGAACCATGTGAGGCAGCTCCATCCCTCTAAAACTTGGCTTCAGTAGATCAGGCATGTTCAATCATCATGTACACATGTCCAGAGACTGATACACACAATTAAAATAAAAGGATAGTTAAAATCTCAAATATCTAAAGAGATAGTTTAACAGTTTATTGACTAATTTAAATGTGTGTGTATGCACATACCATAGCATACTTGTGGAAGTCAGAGAACAAATTTCAGGAGTTGGTTCTCATCATCCATCCCTTTGAGCTGGTTCTTGTTTCTCTGTGGCAGAGCAGTGTACCTAAGTTTTCCTGGTCCAAGATGTTCCAGGTGATTCTCCTGTCTCTGCCTGCATTCTCACTATAGGTTTGCTAGGATGAAAACAAACAAAGAAACAAACAAAGAAAGAAACAAACACTTGCATGGCAAGCTTCAGGCTAGCCAAGGCTACATAAGGGCTTGGCCATGAAGTTGGAGGCATAGGTCTCTCAGTTAACTCTTTGATGACCGGGTGCTGAGGAGGCTTTGTTCGGAGGATCATGTTAGCCAGTCATGGCTACGAGTGTGATGAAGTGCTCCAGACGGGATCCTCTTTTATGTTGGATTCAGCATTACTGGTGACGTGCACAGCAGATAACCACTCTCGTCTGGTCATCGCTGGACTCTGATCATTTTCAGACATGTCTTTACGAGTACCAGACATGTCTTACAAGTTTCCTATTACAAAATGGAGTCGGTCCTGTTTAAGGCCCTGCTCCTTACATTGGGAAAGGGAGGCCCAACCATTGAGGTGAAGAATTTGGGGTGAGGGTGGGGTGAGAAGTGCTGGGAGAAGCCACAGGTACTTAGTGAGATTTGTCGCTGTTTTCTTTGAGACCTAACGAGCAGTATGCATGTGTAACTGCTGATCTATCTCTTTACACCTCACTTGCTATTTTTAAAACAGAAAAGTTACTGGTTTCAGCTGGGTGTAGCAGAGCTTGCCTGCAACCCCAGGACTTGGGAGGCTGAATCAGGAAGAATAGCATTTCAACACCACTTTGTTCTATACAGTGAGTTCTAGGCCAGCCAAGGCTACATAGTAAGTCCTTTCTTTTTTGTTTGTATTTTTTTTTAATAAACACAGAGAGAGTAGCCTTATGGAACATGCATTTATTGAGTACCCATTGTGTACCACCAGACAGCTTTTAGTCAGGGATATAGACAGGCTCCATGTTCTCTGAGCTTGCTTTATACTACTGAATAGCACCTCACTGCTAGGGTGTGGAAACTAGAGATACTTAGCAAAGAATTATTACACGATAGAAATTGTGAAATCTATGTTTGGGGAAAGGCAAACTAAATGGTTTTGAGATAATTAATGGAACTGACAATGGTGGTGCAGGCCCTAAATCCCAGCACTCTGGAAGCAGAAGCAGGTGGAGCTCTGAGTTCCAGGCTAGCCTTGTCTACAGAGTGTGCTCCAGGACAGCCCGAATTAAACAGGGAAATCGTGTCTGGAAAAAAAGTAAATGCTTTGATGGAAAGCTATTGGACCCTGCGAAGTGGGAGGGAGATGGGAGAGAGAAGTTACTTTAGTTGCGACCAGTAACTTCATTCTTCCTTCTTATGGATACTTGGATCTTGAACTACAAAAAAATATGGTTGTTATTTTTAGTAAATTAAGGGGCAATTTAGCAAGCATCAATGAGCTTCTTACCAGGTCTTAATGGAATCAGTACACATTTGCTTTGAAAGTCCGTGAGACAGCTTGCCTCCTCTACTCCGCTAACCAAGCCAATGTCTAAAAGAGTCTGGGGAACAGGAATGTTCATTCATGGGGCCGGGAAAAGTCTGTCCTTCAACTTTTAGGACTGGCTCACACGGCCCAGTAATTTGTTTTCTGATTACAGATTTTGATGTATGAAGTGTATCCTCTGCAAAGGGAGTAAGGTACAATGTTTTACTCTTAAGTCCTTGTTTCTCAACCTTCTTAATGCTGCAACCCTTTAGTGGTGTGTTGACCCAACCAGAAAGCTATTTTTGTTCCTACTTTATAACTGTAATCTTACCACTGTTATAAATTGCAATGTAAATATTTTATATGTAAGATATCTGGTATGTGACCTTGAGAAAGCATCGTTTAACAGCTGCCCCCACCACACACACACACACACACACAATCCCCACTCAGGAGTCTGCACTCACTGGACTACGACTAAACTGTTTTCACATTATACCGGGCTTATTCAAGACCCCAAAGGACTCCTTGAAGATAGTTTCATGTTACAACGTTGATCCACTCTTGGATGCACAGTGACCCATATTTCAAGCTGACAGACACTAACATTGCTATAGTTGCATTTGAGGAACTGAATAGATTTGCTATCTACATCTTAGGAAGACGCGTCTATCCTGGTCACTCTGTATTGGACTGAGAAAAAAATAACCATCTGAGCCTTTTCTTATTAATTTTTAAAAGTATAAAAGTTAAAAATAAGAGTAGAACTAAGCAGAAAGAGAAAGCAAACCGCAGTTTCACCGAGCACCGGGACACACGGGTGAACTTCTCGATTAGTTTATTCTGTCTGTCCTCTCTGCATCTCTCTCTATATCAGATTCTGGGGTAGCCGGCTGTGTCCCTTGCACCTCTCCCACGTGGGCCCCACCACAGATCCACGCGCGCCCCCATCCCGCGCCCGGGGTGCGGACACCCAGGAGCCGGGTGCTGGGCTCCGCCGCGCCGTCCCCCAGTGATGACGCGCTTCCTGCCCTCCCGGCGCTCGCGGGCCGTGCGCTCGCGCTCGCCCTCGGCTCCGGTTCCGCGCCCGGAGCCAGCAGCGGCGGCGGCGGCGGCGGCGCAGCGGGAGCGGAGCTGGCTGCACTCGGGGGCTGGCGCTCCGCAATGAGACAGTAGCTGCATCCCCGCGGTAAGGCGCGGCGCGTGGCGCTGCCCAGCTCTCCAGCCTGCATGCGCGCTGCAGGGATTTCCAGTGCCTTTCCCTCCCCTCTCCAGAAGGAATATGTGGGTGGGTTTCTTCTCGGGTTTGTGTCTCCTAAGTGATGGCAATGTAGAAAACCCTGTCAAGCTTCTAGATGTCATTGCCTAGGACAGCTTTTTTTTTTTAATGTACAAGAAAAGAAAAATAAATTGCAACGAATGCACCTGTCTATTGCACATGTAGGTTTCTCGTCTCTCAAGCGGGTTGCTGGGTTTGCAAACTGTCTTGCAGCCGGAGCCAGAGAGCTGATCCTCAGCCTTAGACAGCTGGTCCCCTCCCGGGCTCCGTCCTCGGGTTTCCGGTAACGGGGTCGGGAAAGCGGCCTGGTCAGTACCGAGGGGCCCCGTGGGCTCCGTCGGTGACCCCGGCGCCGACTGAGTTGACGGAGAGCAGAGCGGCTTCATTCCAGCACTGGCTGCCCCGACTTCAAGCACCACTTTGCAAACAAGTCTCCCGCCCCGGCTCGTGGAGAAAGACACCCCGGGCTGCTTCCTAGCCCCCGACTCCGAGACCTGCGGGTTGCAGGACTCCCCCTTTCCCTGGCTGTGTCGCCAACAAGCAGCTGCTGGCGGCGGATCGCTCAGGGAGAGCACGGGGCAGGGTTTGGATCCAGCTCGGCGGCCTCTGGTCTCCTTCCCCAACCCTCAGGAGCTGAGATTTCGCGCCGGCGGGGATCAGGAGGGATCTGGAGACTGGCATTTCGGGGCCCTAGGAGCGACGTTGGAGGGCGCCATATTTTCAGTGGGTTTTTACAGAGACTAAGGGGGCGCTCACTTTCCGAAGCCCCCGGGGAAAGCCCGAGCGATCGTGGTTGGGAAAGTTTGCGCGCCCGGGCGAACTAAGCGGCGGCTGTCCCCACAAGGGCGCGCGGGCTGCATCGCGTCACCCGGGTCTGGGGTTGGGGGGTAAGAGCCGTGCAGGGGACCGATGCATGTGGCTCTCGGGTGTCACAGTGCAAGGGAATCTTAGCGCTTGGGGCTGCTTGGCGCTGAGCACACGCCCCTCTTTTCCTCCCCAGCGAGCTTCTCCCATCAGCGCTCTGCCGAGCTGTGCGCACGGTCGCCTCTCCCTGGCCCGCGCACGTCGCGGAGCGTTTCTTTCAGTACACCCATCCCCGGCACCGGGGCTCGCGGCGTGCTCCACCTGGCGCCGGGGCTCCCTCCGGGCTGGAGAGGAAGCGACTAGGTTTGTAGATGGCCCAAGGGCCTGGCTTATGTGGATCAGCCTGAAGCCTCCTGTGGTCTGCTAGATTGTGGAGGCGACAGGAGTGGTAGCACTGGCGGTTGTGTGCAGGGCTCTCTCTGGTTGGGGCTGGTGGAGGAAAGGGGGCCGTTTCCCGAAGTAGGGGCTTCAGGTGACACGTGAGAGAACTTGTTTTCTTGCTGGTAGTGATAGGACAGAGATGGAATGAGAGGAGGCTGTGTTAATGAAAACGAAGTCTGGTTTTTTGTTTTTTTGTTTGTTTTCCAGACAACAGGGAGACCAGTGAGCTGAAGTGTTCGGTGTTTAGACTATTAGGATAGTGTCCGGAGGAAACGCACCCCGGAACACGTAGTTAGGAGCACCTTGGTACTCATAGTGACAGTTTTGATTCTGGCAGCTCCTGGGCAAGGGAACTGTCATTCTCCATGTTCTAGCTCCTGGATGTAGTGACTTTTTAGAAGTGGATCCGTGGGGGAATGTTGACTTTTGTACATACCTAATGAACTCTGCTTTCTTGTGAAGGGACAGGGCAGAGTCTGTTTGCTGACCTGTGATTGGCTGAGTGCCAGGATATGCTTGCTTTTCTTGTTGGTGTCTTAATCAAACAGTGTCACAGTAGAGCGGTCCTGTCAGCACTTGAGGTCTTCATCATTCGAATAGATTTCGGGAAGGACCACAGAAACCTAACAGGGTATGTGTCTGAGGACAGCAGAAACTTTTATGAAGGAGATATAGCCCTGACATCAGCAGTTGCCCATGTCCTTCATTAAGTGCCCCAGTGTGAAAGTTACCCTTTCTGTTTATATGATTGTACCTTCCATCTTCCATGGGGATCCCTGTGCAGGAAGAGAGAAGGAAGGGAGAAATTGAGTATCCATATAATGCTACATGATTCTGAGGTTTATAGAGAAATAACCAATCTACACATGTCCTCACTGAGGACATCAACTGTCATCCCAACTTGACCATGGCACCTGAAGGTTGGTATTTCCAGAGACACAGGCAGGAAGTACATGTGGAACTGTCAGTGGATAGGTGGCATTCCAAGATTCTGATCTGGGAGCTAGTGAATCCTGACTGGATATCATGAGTGATGAGTTCCCATGAAGCTATCCAGAAGATTCAGGCACGTCAGAATCCCAAGGGTCCGTGGAAAGCAGAGGGTTATCAGACCAATCAAACGGAGCACCTGAGAGGAGAAATAGAGCATAAACATGGCACCCTCACTTTCCCTGAGGTAGTATAAGTAGTTGCCTTGTCTCTGGTTCAGAGGTAAACTAAGAACAAGCTCACATTTTTTGCCATGAGGTGACAGAGGAAGTTAGACACACAGAGCAGGCTGCTATGTGAAGTAAAGGCCTGTGGGAAAAGGACTTCCCTCAATTGTGTGCTGTGCTCTATACACAGGTGATGCTATACTCTGGGACCTGAAGAGCCTTCTCTACACAAGAGACTCACCTGGGACTTGGCCTCTGTGACCCAAGATCTTGTACAGGTCCCATGCATAAGGAGAAGCTAAGCGTTCAGTCCCTGGCCTCTCAGTACAAAGAGTTCTGTGCAGGTCCTTCATGTTCAGCATCAGTTGAAGGCAGCTATCCCAGCTCTTCCTCAGACCCCGCTTATAGAGGTGCCTGCAAAGAGACTTGGCCTTCTTCTTGATCTTCTTGCCTGGGTGCCCAATTTTATACTCAACCACTTCCCACTCCTGCAGGAAGATCCAGATTTCACGCTCAGTCCATGGGCTATCGGAAGGACCTGCAAGGATCAGACGGATGGGATGAGGCTATATATCAAAGGTCACGCACATGAACATGTCAACTCTTCTCTGGGACTCTTGCTGCATACTGATTGGCCAAAAATGGCTTCACTCAGTTATCATGTGGTTATGAACACTGTCTTGCCAGCCCTGTTACAGCACCTACCCCGCTCTTCACAGCAAGAAGAACACGCACTGGGAAAGCAGAGGTGTCTGCAGTTTTAGGGAAGATTTCTCATACAACGGGATCTACAGTATGAGTGCTGCCTGGGGATGTTGTACCTGCATAGACTCCTAACTACATCATACAGGGAGACACTCAGAGCCTTTGGCTCTTCTGGGAGAAGGGCAGGCATCAGCTAACACCGAGTGTCAGTCTACCCTTGCCATAGATGTCCACATCTGGGCTCTTGCATCTACTCACAGTCACAGAACAAAGAAACAAAGGACCAGAGTTTAGGGTTTAGCACAAATTTGACCCTGAATACCTGAGGACCTTCGGCCTTCCTGCCGTGCTGTCCTTCTCCTAGTGACTTCTTCGGTATTTCTCACTTTGGACTTGATTTGCATCTCTGTGCGCAGAAATGAATAAATTAAATATTAAAACAGGTTTCATGCTACAGGAATCTCTGTCTCTTAGAGGTGAATGGCCCCAGGAATCAGCCATCTGTTGCCTTAGCTAAGCAATGGACTCTTACTTCCTCATGACAGGTGCTGCTCCGTTCCCACCTAATGGGAAAGCATGCCTGTGCCGTTAAACCAAGGAGAGTCTAGAGTGAACAGGGCAGATGCCCTTGATCACGTGGAAGGTAAGGAACAGAAGCACCTCTCCTTTAAGAAGCTCACAGCCACTCTCTCCACTTCACTTTCTCCTTCTTATCTACAGGGGGGAAATTCCTTTCAAAAATCTAATAAACTCCAGCTGTGCTTCAAAGATACTAAGGTATCAGAAAAATTGTGTGAAACTATACTTTCCATCCTGTATCACAAAACATGGGTGTCTGGGAGATGGTCATAATGCCATTCCTTCCTAAGAGATATGGGGATTCTCAGAAGCTCAGCATCATTCTTGGCTACACAGTCAGTTGTGGGCTGCCCTTGGATAATTAAGACACGGACTCAATAAACTAAAACCAAGAAACCCAAGGACAAAATAAATCTAGTTCTTGTATCTCTGCAAATTACAGGCATGGGTTCAAATTCAAGGTAGTTAACCATGTTTAGCCATATGTTGAGGCAAAAATATCCCAGCTAACCTACAGAAAATATGAGTGAATTCTCCCCAACACACCTGCAGTTTCTCTCCTGATCTTCCATTGCGGAACACAGTGAGATAACTATTATCCACTGTGTCCTGGTGTTTACAAGAGTCTGGAGTGTACAGAGAGCTCTGCTTACTTCCCTGGACTTGTGCAACTCTTAAGAATCCTGTGCAAATGTGGTTCTTTATAAAGCTCTTTTGTTTGATTGAATCTGCCTCACCACCACCCTAATAGATCACAAATGCCAGCCGAGGAGGCTACCATACCCAGCAAAACTCTCATTTAACATAGATGGAGAAACCAAGATATTCCATGACAAAAACAAATTGACATAATTCTTTCCACAAATCCAGCCCTAAAAAGGATAATAGATGGAAAACTCCAACACAAGGAGGGAAACTACACGGTAGAAAAAGCAAGAAAGTAATCTTCTTTCAACAAACCCAAAAGAAAGCCACACAAACATAATTCCACTTCTTACAACAAAAATAACAGGAGGGAACAATCACTTTTCCTTAATATCTTTTACCGTCAGTGAACTCAATTCCCCAGTAAAAAGACATAGACTAACGGACTGAATATGCAAACAGGACCCAGCATTTTCTTGCATACAGGAAATGGACTTCAGTAACAAAGATAGACACTACCTCAGAGTAACAGGCTGGGAAAAAAATTTCCAAGCAAATGGTCCCAAGAAATACGCTGCAGTAGCCATTTCAATATTGAATAAAATAGACTTCAACCAAAAGTTATTTTAAAAGATAAGGAAGGACACTTCATACTTATCAAAGGAAAAATCTACCAAGATGAACTCTCAATTCTGAACATCAATTCTCCAAATGCAATGGTACCCACATTGAAAAAAGAAACTTTATTAAAGCTCAAAGCACACAATGCACCTCACACAACAATAGTGGGAGACTTCAACACCCCACTCTCATCAATGGACAGATCATGGAAACAGAAACTCAACAGAGACACAGTGAAACTAAAGGAAGTTATGAACCAAAAGGATTTAACAGATATCTATAGAACATTTCATCCCAAAACAAAAGAATATACCTTTTTCTCAGCAACTCATGGTACCTTCTCCAAAATTGAACATATGATTGGTCATAAACCAGGCCTCAACATATATGAGAAGACTGAAATAATCCTATGCATCCTATCAGATCACCACGGACTAAGGGTGCTCTTCAATAATAATAAAAACAACAGAAAGACCACATATGGAAACCTAACAACGCTCTACTCAATGATAATTTGATCAAGCAAGAAATAAAGAAATTAAAGACTTTTTAGAATTTAATGAAAATGAAGGTACAACATGAAAGCAGTGCTAAGAGGAAAACTCATAGCTCTAAGTGCCTCCAAAAAGAAACTGGAGCGAGCATACACAGCAGCTTGACAACACACCTGAAAGCTCTAGAACAACAACAAAAAAAAAGCAAATACACCCAAGAGGAGTAGAAGGCAGGAAATAAACTCAGGGCTGAAATCAACCAAGTAGAAACAAACAAACCAAAACAACAACAACAAAAAGTATACAAAGTATCACCAAAACCAGGATCTGGTTCTTAGAGAAAATCAACAAAATAGATAAACCCTTAGTCAGACTAACCAGAGGACACAGAGACAGTATCCAAATTAACAAAATCAGAACTGAAAAGGGAGACATAACAACAGAAACTTAGAAAATTTAAAAATATCATCAGATTGTACTACAAAATCCTATACTCAACAAAACTGGGAAATCTGGATGAAATGGAGAATTTTCTAGACAAATACCAGGTACCAAAACTAAATCAGGAGCAGATAAACCATCTAAACAGTCCCATAACCACTAAAAAAATAGCAGCAGTCATTAAAAGTCTCCCCACCAAAAAAAGCCCAGAACCAGATGGTTTTAGTGCAGAATTCTATCAGACCTTCAAGGAAGACAATACCAATTCTCTTCAAACTATTCCTCAAAATAGAAACAGAAGGAGCACTACCCAATTCATTCTATGAAGCCACAATTACGCTCATGCCTAAGCTACACAAAGACACAATAAAGAACTTCAGACCAATTTATAAATATCGATGCAAAAATGCTCAATAAAATTCCTACAAATCCAAGAACACATCAAAACAGTCATCCATCATGATCAAGTAGGCTTCATCGCAGGGGTGCAGGGATGATACAATATATGGAAATCCATCATAATCCACTATATAAACAAACTCAGAAGAAAAACACATGCTCATCTCATTAGATGCAGAGAAAGCATTTGACAAAATTCAACACCCCTTCATGGTAAAAGTCCTGGAAAGATCAGGAATTCAACACCCATACCGAAACAAAGTAAAAGAAATATACAGCAAGCCAGTAGCCAACATCAAACTAAATGGAGAGAAACATGAAGCAATCCCACTAAAATTAGGGACTGGACAACACTGCCCACTCTCTCCCTACCTATTCAATACAATACTGGAAGTCCTAGCCAGAGCAATTAGACAACAAAAGGAGGTCAATGGGATACAAATAGGAAAGGAAAAAGTCAAAATATCACTATTTGCAGATAATATGATATTGTACTCAAGTGTTCCCAAAAATTCCACCAGAGAACTCCTAAACCTGATAAACAACTTCAGCAAAGTGGCTGGATATAAAATTAATTCAAACAAATCAGTAGCCTTCCTCTACTCGAAGGATAAACAGGCTGAGAAAGAAAGTAGGGAAATGACACCCTTCACAATAGTCACAAATATGAAATACCTTGGTGTGAATCTAACTAAGCAAGTCAAAGATCTATATGACAAGAACTTTAAGTCTCTGAAGAAAGAAATCGAAGAAGATCTCAGAAGATGGAAAGATCTCCCATGCTCATGGATTGGCAGGATTAATATAGGAAAAATGGCCATCTTACTGAAAGCAATCTACAGATTCAATGCAATCCCCATCAAAATTCCAACTCAATTCTTCATAGAGATAGAAAGAGAAATTTGCAAATTCATTTTGAATAACAAAACCCAGGATGGCTGTTGGAGGAGCTAAGGTGGGAGGAGTAAGGAGAGGAAGAGGAGTAGAAAGAGGAAGAGAAAAAGGAAGAGGAGGAGTTAGAGTGATGTTGGAGCGGTGGAGGTAGATGTTCACGTGTCTATAGCAGTCAAAGGTAGCTGGTATATCTAGGTTGGGTATTGGGTTACACTTCTGATTGTATGGACATCTTGTTACTGATCATTACCAAGTATATAAGCTTTTGGATAATTTAAGCATTAGAGTCTCATTTTCCTACTGGGCCTGTGTGTATGGCGGGATGGTCTGGGCAATGCCCAGCCTTGCAGAGACAGTGTGGAAGATTGGCAGAGCCATCTCCCACGGTGGCATCTTATAGGTGACAGAGCTGGTGTTTCTGGCTGGCTGTTTCTAGCTGCGGTGCGCACGTGGCCTCTGGCGGAGAAATGTGGCGGCTGAGCTAGGCAGAGCCGCTGCAGCTTAGATAGTCGGCCTGACCAGAGGCCGATTTTAAATAGTTACTTCTACAGATAGCGAAAACTATTCTGAAGAAAAAAAAAAACTTCCGGGGGAATCACCATCCCTGATATCAAGCTGTATTTAGAGCAATAGTGGTATAAACTGTGCGGTATTGGTACAGAGACAGGCAGGTAGATCAATGGAATAGAATTGAAGACCCAGAAATGAACCCACACACCTATGGTCACATGATCTTTGACAAAGGAGTGAAATCATCCAGTGAACAAAAGACAGCATTTTCAACAAATGGTACTGGTTCAACCTGCAGTCAGCATGTAGAAGAATGTACATTGATCCTTTCTTATCTCCTTATACAAAGCTCAAGTCTAAATGGACCAAGGACCTCTGCATAAAACCAGATACACTGAAACTAATAGAAGAGAAATTGGGGGAAGAGCTACATGGGCACAGGGGAATATTTCCTGAACAGAACACCAATGGCTTATGCTCTAAGATCAAAAATAGAGAAATAGGACCTCATCAAATCGCAAAGCTTTAAGGCAAAGGACACTGTCAATAGGACAAAACAGCAACCAACAGATTAGGGAAAGATCTTTACCAATCCTTCATCTGATAGAGGGCTAATATCCAATATATACAAAGAACTCAAGAAATCAGACTCCAGAGAACCAAATAATCCTATTAAAAAATGGGGGTACAGAGCTAAACAAAGAATTCTCAACAGAGGAAACTCAAATGGCCAAGAAGCACCTAAAGAAATGTTCAACATCCTTAACCATCAGGGAAATGCAAATCAAAACAACCCTGAGATTCCACCTCACCCCAGTCAGAATGGCTAAGATCAAAAACTCAGGTGACAGCAGATGCTGGCAAGGATGTGGAGAAAGAGGAACACTCCTCTATTGTTGGTGGGATTGCAAGCTGGTACAACCACTCTGGAAATCAGTCTGGTGGTTCCTCAGAAAACTGGACATAGCATTACCTGAGGACCCTTCTAGGCATATACTCAAAAGATGTTTCAATATATAACAAGGACATATGCTCCACTATGTTCATAGCAGCTTTATTTATAATAGCCAGAAGCCAGAACAACCCAGATGTCCTTCAACAGAGGACTGGATACAGAAAATGTGGTACATTTACACAATGGAATATTACTCAGCTATTAAAAACAATGACTTCATGAAATGTTTTGGCAAATGTCATCCTGAGTGAGGTAACCCAATCACAAAAGAACACACATGGCATGTACTCACTGATAAGTGGATATTCGCCCCAAAGCTTCAAATACCCAAAATACAATTCACAGACCACATGAAGCTCAGGTAGGAAGAAGTCCAAAGTGTGAATGTTTTGGTCCTTCTTAGAAAGGGGAACAAAATACTCTCAGGAGGAAATACTAAGTGTGGAGTTGAGACTGAAGGACAGGCCATCCAGAGACTGCCCCACCTGGGGATCCACCCCATATACAGTCACCAAACGCAGACACTCTTGTGGATGCTAAGAAGTGCATGCTGACAGGAGCCTGATACAGCTGTCTCCTGAGAGGCTCCATCAGAGTCTGACAAGTACAGAGGCAGATGCTTGCAGTGAACCATTGGATGGAGCACAGGGTTCCCAGTGTAGGAGTTAGAGGAAGGACTGAAGGAGATGAAGGAGCTTGCAACCCCATAGGAAGAACAACGATATCAACCAACCAGAGCCCCTCAGAGCTCCCAGGGACTAAACCACCATGGAGGGACCCATGGTCCCAGCTGCATATGTAGCAGAGGATGGCTTTTTGGGAATCAATGGGAGGAGAGGCCCTTGGTCCTGTGAAGGCTCAATGCCCTGGTGTAGGGGAATGCCAGGGTGGGGAAGTGGGAGTAGGTGGGTTGGTGAGGGAACATCCTCATAGAAGCAAGGGAAGCAGTGATGGGATAGGGGGTTTCCTGGTGGTGGGGGGACTGGGAAAGGGGATAACATTTTAAATGTAAATAAAGAAAATATCCAATAAAAAACCAACTACAACAGCAACAACCACAAAAACAAACAAACAAACAAACAAAATCCAGACACTTCCTTAAAGAAACCTGGCAGCCCTCACTTTGGGCTCTCCGTCCCTTTATCTTGGGAAGGGCACCAGGACCAGCATCTGCAGGCTTCTTACAAGAGAGAGGAAAGACATGCTGTTCATCCAGCTAGAGTACTGTGCAAAGACCAGAGCCAGCTGCCTCCTTCTCCAGTGGGAGCTGGGCCTTAGGTGAGGGCTGCTCCCAGGACAGGCTCCACAGGAAGAACACAACCTTTCTCACACCTTCTTACAAGGCAGAACATGGACTATGGGCTTTCCTCACTCCTCGGATCCCTCAGAGCCTCTCAGTAAATACAATATATGGTTAACAGATGCTATGATTGAAGAATTTCTTAGTGGCTTTGGTTATCATTTCTCTCCCCTGAAGACCTGCCTTCCTCACAGCTCAGCTTCATTGGCTTCTGGGACATCTAGCTTTGTGGAACATGAACTGCTCAACACCAACCTACAGCACCCTCTTGATTGAGAAGTCTCACTAATGACTATGTCTT
>NW_021605299.1:215348-236751 GCF_004785775.1 Grammomys surdaster | reverse complement strand
GGGGGGGGGGAGGTAGGTAGGGGTTACATCCACAGAGAAAAAGGAGGAGGGGTGAGGGGATGGGGGTTCCTGGGTGGGTGGGGGATGGGGGATGGGGACAACATATGAAATGTAAATAAAACATCCAATAAAAAAAATTTTTAAAAATGTATTTTCAGGGGAAGTATTAATGTAGAATCAGGACAAAACCCAGAGGAGGTAAGGCTCCCAGGAGCTCTAACCCCAGCAATATCTTAGGTAAGGAGACAGCAACACCTGCCCCAAATAGGAAGTAACTGGGACCCACTGGGACACAGGAATTCACTCCTAGCCAGGGGCACTGGTTCCTTCCGGTCTGCACCTTAGCACTGAGCAGATCTTGGGCTTCAGATCTAACCCCAGTAGTAACACCTACCCCAAACAGTTCTGACACAACCAAGATAATAGGAAAGACAGGCTCCAGTCAGAGAAAGTGCAGGTAGCACCAGATGGCGAAAGGACATAAGCATCAGCAATCCAGGGTACTTGGCATCATCAGAACCTAGTTCTCGAGGATGGGGCAGCCCGCAGTTGTGGAAGCCCGAGGTCTAGCTACACGCAGTATATGACAGTACGTCAGCAGCGGGATGGCCATAGCTGTAGCGGTAGGAGCCCTAGCACCCGCGGCCGCAGTGGAGGCTGGAGCCAGAGCCACGTCCTCGGTGGCACCCTGGGGAGTTTAAGATGGGGGGGGAGGGCTGCAGGGCTGTGGAAGGAGCAGCGCTACAGTCTGGCGTGCGAGCGGGACGGCGATCCGGGCGCTGGAGACTTACCAGAGCCACAAGAATTTAATTCCTTTTCGACCTTCAGTTCAGTTTCAAGGACTCCAAGGGCTTATGAAAATTCCCAAAAACGATCCCTTCAGTGAAGTCCACAACTTTAACTTCTACTTGTCAAATGTGGGGAGAGATAACCCTCAGGGTAGCTTTGACTGCATCCAGCAAACACTCTCTAGCTCTGGAGCCTCCCAGCTCAATTGCCTGGGATTTACACAAGATAAAATTACAGTATGTGCAACAAATGATTCCTATCAGATGACTCGAGAAAGAATGACCCAGGCTGTCGGGAGCCGACTCTGAGCCGAAAGCGGCTATTATCCTTGCAGCCATCTTGAGCCATATACCCTGACAAGAGACTTGTTTACAACAGCTGAGCACACTCTGATAATTATCTTGATCCTTTCAGTCAAGGCCAGGCAGGTAGCACACGCCTTTAATCCCAGCACTTGAGAGACTCTGGAGAGATATAAAAGGAGAGGCAGTCAGAGGCAGTCAGAAGCAGTCAGAGGCAGAGAGGCAGTCACATTAGTCAGTCTAGACAGACTCAGACTCCGTCTCCAGCAGACAGACTTCGTCTTTGACCAGACTACGTCTTGTCTCCATTCTTCGTGTTCCCGTCCCCATTCTCTCTCTTGCTCCCTGACCCGAGGACTGGAACAGCAGAACGGATCATTACACCAGGCAGAGGAGGAATCCCGTAATCAAAGCACAAAAGTTATCAAACCCGGTGGACCATATGTAGGGAAAAGAGTGCAAATTCGTAAAGCACCTCAAGCCACCTCAGATGCAGTGCCTGAAAGGAAGAGGTCAACGCCCATGAACCCTGCAAATACAATTCGAAAGATGCACAGTGGCAGCAGTGTCTCTCAGAGGCCATACAGGAACAGGGTTATTCATTTACTGGCGCTAAAAGCCTACAAGAAACCTGAGCTGCTCGCCGGTTGCAGAAAGATGGCATCAATCGAAAAAAACAAGAACTCCTTGGGAGCAATTCTGCAACAGGTGGCCAATCTGAATCCTAAGGACCTCTCCTATACTTTAAAGGACTATGTATTTAAGGAGCTCCAGCGAGACTGGCCAGGTTACAGTGAGACAGACAGACAGACATTGGATTCAGTGCTCTCTAGAAAACTAAATCCATCTCAGAATGCTGGTTCTAGCCGGTCAGAGTCTCCCATGTGTTCCAGCAAAGATGCTGCCTCATCTCCTCAGAAACGACCTTTGGATTCAGATTTCATTGATCGTTTAATGAACAAAAAAGCTCGAATATCTCACCTGATGAACAGAGTTCCACCAACACTAAATGGCCATTTGAATCCCACCAGTGAAAAATCTTGTGCAGGCCTCCTATCGCCCCCTGCAGCTGCTGCCATCCCCACCCCCTCGCCCCTGCCTTCAACCCACCTGCCTGTCTCCAATCCTCCCCAGACTGTAAATTCCAACTCCAATTCCCCTAGCACTCCAGAAGGCCGGAGGACTCAAGACCTACCTGGTGACAGTTTTAGTCAAAACGGTAGCATCTTTAAGGACCAGCAAGACAAATATACCTCAAGGACTTGTCTGGAAACATTACCCCCTGGCTCACCTCTGCTAAAGTGTCCAAAGCCCATGGAAGAAGAGCATCCAGTGTCTCACAAAAAGTCCAAAAAGAAGTCTAAAAAACACAAGGAAAAGGACCAAATAAAGAAACATGACATTGAGACCGTGGAAGAAAAAGAGGAAGAACTTCAGAGAGAAGAAATTGCCAAGCTGAGTAACGACAGTCTAAATCCCAGTGAAGGAGTTAAAGAAGAGTGCACGACCTCCATGGAGCCTTCTTCAGCAATGGAACTCCCAGATTATTTGATAAAATATATTGCTATTGTCTCTTATGAGCAACGCCAGAATTACAAGGATGACTTCAATGCTGAGTATGATGAGTACAGAGCTTTGCATGCCAGGATGGAGACTGTAGCCAGGAGATTTATTAAACTGGATGCACAACGAAAACGCCTTTCTCCAGGTTCAACAGAGTACCAGAATGTTCATGAAGAAGTCTTACAAGAATATCAGAAGATAAAACAGTCCTGTCCCAATTACCATGAAGAAAAATACAGATTCGAGTGTCTTCATAACAAGCTGGCTCACATCAAAAGACTGATAGGTGAATTTGACCAACAGCAAGCAGAGTCCTGGCACTAGAGCTCTGCTTGGAGCAGAAGATGTGAATAAACTGAAGCTTATTTATTTAAATTCCAGATGCTCTAGATTCTAAAAGATGAAACTTTGCTTGTTAGAAGTTTCAGTATTAGTAAACTTGAGTTACCTCTTTTCCTCTCCATTTTATTTTGCTTCCCTGAATTTTGAACCTGCTTTGTTTTCTGGTCCTCTCCCCAAACCCCCACCCCGAACTTGTTTGTTAATAGAAACAATTTTTTAGAGATTGGGGATCCAGTGTCTATATTTCAAATAAATTTTCCTTGACAACTTGAAAAAAATTATAACTTCAATTTGTATCAATAAAGATTTCTATCAATGTAAGATTATGGTCTTACAATGCTTTGTTCAAGAATGAAATTAGTAATCCTCCCATCTATTTCCTTCTTGTTAAAAATTATGACCATTTCCAAATTATCCCTTAAAATGACAATCTATCTATAATTTATAAAATAACCATAACCAGACACCTCAACCCAAGGGATGGGGATGACAACTCTCCATAACTTCTTCCTGATGAATGGAGATGACAAAAATTCTTTAAAGGGGCGGGGAGGGGTAGGAAAATCAGAAAATTTGTTTAGACTTAAGATAGCTAGCTTTAGCATCTGTTGTCTAGTCTCTGTATGCTTAGAAGGCTCAGAGCTTCACTGAAGTTCTGATTAGATCCATCTGAAAGGTTGGATGAATTGAGGTCATCTGGAATCAGCAGCAATCCTAAAGCTGCCCCGAAAGCAAATCTCTGGACAGCAACAGGAAGCAGGAGCCTTGAACAGCAGGTCATTTCAGTGTTCCAGCAGATAAATCTTGTCAGAGCTGTACATTCTGTAATATATGAATCTCACAATAAAAATTTTAGTACCAATAAGATAGTTGAATGGGGGACTGTCTTTTTGTAAGTTAATTTTATCAATAACCAAATGTAATAAATCTTCATTCATGCCATATGAAGAAGGGCATGAAGAATCTTAGGGATTCCATAACCAATAAGATGTATTGTCTCATTTTAACTGCAGTTTTGGCTAGAGGCATTTTTATGTCTAAGCCAGTTACTGGGCTGTTCCTATATCCAGTCACCAGCAGAACAATTTATCTGTCTTGTTTGATTTTCTCTAATTTTTCAAGATCTTTAGATGTCTTCCCCTGTCATAACTGATCCATATCACTCTGGAAGGGATCCAGAGCCTTTTCTCCTTTCCTATCAACACAAATACAGTGCCTTTCTCCCAAAAAAGCATATCTTTGGTCCAGTAACCAGAATTCATTAAGGTTATAGCTTGACCTCTCTCCCAGAGGAACTTTAACACAACCATCAAACTAATAATCACACTTATTTTGATAATTAAAACAATTTAGAGCAATTAAAGCAATCTAAACAAATAGTAACCATTGAAACAGTGCTTTTACTATCTCCTGTCCTGACCTTCATGAGATCAAGGCCTAAATTATTTATACATCTGTGCAAACTTGAATCCTTCCTACTATGGAGATTACTGTCTCTATGGGTACATATTTCTCTATATATAATTCTCAAGGCCTAAGTTTCTATTGTCTGAGATAGGATAAGTGCCCTTTCTCCTGCTTTCAACCTATTTTTTAAGCAAAAGCCACAATATTTATATATCTCTGCATTTAACTTTAATTAACTTCTCTTCTACTTACTTATAACCCTATTTATAGGCTCTAATTTTTATTATACTAAGCTGACAATTTCAGAAATTCTGTGTCAACCATGTTCAAAGATCCAGAGAAATTGACCTGGCAAGACTTTTGCATGTCTTTAAATAATTTGTTCATTCATTTTCCCTAACTTCTCTCTTCTTTGGAGCTTTATACCTGTTGCTTCTACCATCTGTTTCTCTGCCTCTCATCTTAAGCTCTTTGTATCTGCTTCCAAACGTGGGAAGAAATCCCAACGTGACTAGGGCAAAATCCATATATTCCTTTTTTTTTTCCTTAAAAACAGTTAAATCAGATTTATAAGTCTGTATTTTTTATTTATCTGGTAGCTGGAAACAGGCAGCTTTATTGTCTGTTTCTCATTGCCACATTCCTAGCACTCAGAATCAGTGGGGAATTACCCTAGCTGTGACTCACTACATTGGGGATATGGAACCTGGAGAGGCCACCTCCTATAGCCAGGCAGGAACCTCAGTGGAGTGATAGAGACACCAACCCACACATAAAATGTTCAACCCAATATCCTGTCTACAAGAAATGCAGGCAAAAGAGGTGGAGTAGAGACTGAGAAAATGGCCAACCAATAAATGGCCCAACTTGAGACCTATCCCATGGGCACGCACCAATCCCTGACACTATTAATGATACTCTGGTATGCCTGCAGTCAGGAACAAGTTGTCTTCTGAGATGTTCCACTCAGAAGCTGACTCAGACAGATACAGACACCCACAACCAAACAGTGGATGGAGCTTGAGGACTCTTGTGAAAGAATAAAAGGAAGGATTGTGGGCCTCAAGGAGGATAGGAACTCCACAGAAAGACCAACAGAGTCAGCTAGCCTGGACCTTTGGGGCTTTCAGAATCTGAACCACCAACCAAAGGACATACAGAAGCTGCACCTAGGCCTCCCCACACGTATGTATCCTAGCAGATATGCAGCTTGGTCTTCATGTGGGTTGCAAATAACTGGAGCGGAGCTATCCCAAAAGCTGTTGCCTGTACATGGGATATATTCTAGCTGGGCTGCCTCGTCTGGCCTCACTGGGAGAGGAAGAACCTAGCCCCACAGAGACTTGAAGTACCAGGGTGGGGGGATAACCAGAGGGTGCCCCACCTGATCAAAGGAGAACAGGGGATGGGTGAAGGATTGTGGGATGGGGTTATCAAATGTGTGGATTGACCCCATATTGCTACTTATTCTTCGAATAGATTAAAGACACCATCACTTTATTTGAGGAATTTCTTTTTTTTTTCTTTCAGTTTTTCAAGACGGTTTCTCTCTGTAACCCTGGCTGTCCTGGGACTTAGGAAGAGCAGACTGTCCTCAAACTCTTGATCATGGCAACTCACTTGGCTGGGTCATGGCTACCTTAGCTAGCTCCCTTGAGTGGGTAGCCTCTGTGGCTGGAATGCAGAGGGGTCTTCAGCAGGAGGTTAGGTGGCAGCTTGGTAGTTGAAGACCTTCTCCATGGTCCCCCACAGCAGGCCCCAAAGACAAGAGGTAGTCCATGGTTTTAAAACATTTATTGTCATGGCAGAAAGTGGATGAAGCTGTACCCCGTGTTCTCAGGGCAGGCCTGAGGTTAAATACCTTTTTTGAGGAGGAGGAGGGTCTGGGAAGGAATACTTTATTGACTACACCCTCTGGCCTTTGAGAATCTCACAAATATGGAGATGTCTTGAGGCTCTGCAACTTGTAGTCATGCCCTCTACCTGTGGAGGGGCTAGTAGGGGCATTGTCCTACATGCCTGAAAGGCACGGATCAATGGAGGTCTTTGGCCTCATGTCAGGAGCCTCTAGTCTGGGAGCATGGCAAAATGCATGCCATCCATTGCAGGGAAACCTGCTTGGTCTCCAGCCATCTCTAGCCAGTGCTCGACCAGAAACCGTGCTGTCCTGTCACGGTCCTACATCCAAAGAAACAGAACCAATACAATATCTCTATATACACTTGCATGCTTACAGCTACATGAGGTTTACCATAAGGAATTGCTTCACTTGGTATGTGTGTGATGGATGGGGACACAGAGACTTCTATGCTCACAGATAAGCACAGGGGTTGGAGGGAGCTGGAATGTTAAGAACACAGGGTTTCTCTTTCAAGGGAAAAAATGCAATACCTGTTATCCTCTCTGAAGTCTGGGGGAAGACATACTTTCTAATCTGGTGGACTTTGATAGCTTTGGTGATCTGCATGACCAGAGACAACACTGACCCTCCCCCAGACCCTTATCTTAAACTTGTTTTTCCCAGTCAGTCTATAGAACGTATTTTTAGGGAAAGCATCACATACACTTTACATAGACCATCTTCATTTAGCTTACCTTGTGCTTTATTGTGCACACAGGATTGATTATCACCAGGAAAATATTAAACCAAACTGACACCTTCATGGGCCTGCAGAGAGGTTATTTGTAGAAGGCAAGAAGGCAGTTCAGGCCGGGCGGTGGTGGCACACGCCTTTAATCCCAGCACTTGGGAGGCAGAGGCAGGCGGATTTCTGAGTTCAAGAGTTCGAGGCTAGCCTGGTCTACAAAGTGAGTTCCAGGACAGCCAGGACTACACAGACAAACCCTGTCTTGAAAAACCAAAAAAAAAAAAAGAAGGCAGTTCAGTTCAACATGGCTCAGCAGCTGGTAATGGCTCAAACTTTGAGAGTCTGATCCTGAGTGGTTTATTTTAGGCATAGTTAAGAGCAGCACAATTTGGTGATGGTTATGGACTCCATTCCTCTAGAACTGTGAATCCTTGATAAAACTCTTTATTTCACAAATTGCTTGGTCACGGTGCTTTATTTATTTATTTACTTCCTAAAGGCTACCCTCCTACCTCATCCCCCCACCCCCGCTCACAGAATCTCGCTCCCATCCCTCATTCCCTTTTCCTCTGAGGGGGTGCCCCACCCAGGGTTTCCCCCAACACTGGCACATCAAGCCTCTGCAGGTTTAGGTGCATCTTCTCCCACTGAAGCCAATGTTTCATCACAGTAATAGAAAAGTAACTGAAACAGTAGGTCACCAACACTTACTGAAATATTGATCATCTGCAAGCATTTAGCTTTTGATTTTACTTACAAATGCATTTCTTTCTCTTTTTTTTTTTTTTTTTTTTTTGAGACAGGGTTTCTCTGTGTAGCCCTGGCTGTCCTGGAACTCACTCTGTAGACCAGGCTGGCCTTGAACTCAGAAATTCGCCTGCCTCTGCCTCCCAAGTGCTGGGATTAAAGGCATGTGCCACCACCGCCCAGCCAGTACATGCATTTATTTATTTTTATAAATGTATCATTTCATTGTCGTAGAAATGTAACAAAATTGTTCTGTCTTTAATTTTTTAACTGACAAGTAAAGATTTAGTACATAAAACATGAGGTTTGGTTGGGGATTTAGCTCAGTGGTAGAGCACTTGCCTAGCAAGCACAAGGCCCTGAGTTCAGTCCTCAGCTCTTAAAAACATGAGGTTTGGGGGTAGAGGGGCCTGGAGAGATAGCTCAGTGGTTAAGAGCACTGACTCTTCTTCCAGAGGTCCTGAGTTCAATTCCCAGCAACCACATGGTGGCTCACAACCATCTGTAATGGAATCTGATGTGCTCTTCTGCTCTGTCTGAAGACAGCAACAGTGTACTCATATACATATAATAAATAAATATATCTTTGAGAAGAAACATACGGTTTTGATATGAGTACACACGTAGGATAGTGGAACAAACTTACTTAATCCTTATTTACTTACTCTTATTTTCGTGGCCAAAACACCTAACAATCCTCAACACGGTAACTTTGGTCTCTGTGGTCCTGAATTTTTCTTCTTGTTTCACTGAAATTTTGTGTCATTTGACTAACATTTCCCCAATCCTTCCATGGTCCAGCCTCAGATAATAAACACTTGTCAGGAGCCGAGTTCGCCATTGCAAGATGGCCCCGGTTTCCTGTTTCCTGGTTCTTCTTGGGAGCTTTGCTTGATTGTGCGCCTGCGCAAGGCGAGAAAACCAGTATGCTAATTTGGCGATATCATAAGAGCCAATGAGTGTGTGGCACGTCTCCTAAGGCTCTATATAAGCCACAGGATTTTGGGGCTTGGGGTCCCTCGCCTCACTGCCATCTAAAAGAGCTGTAACAATAAACTACTGTCAGAAGAATCCTGAGTGTGGCGTTTTCCTTATCAGCGAGGCTGCGCACCGCAACTGGTGCCGGAAACCCGGGGACGAAGCCGAACGTCTCGGTGTTTTATCCAGTTTCGAGGGAACCTGTTGGCTCAACAGAGGGTTCAGAACTGATGGCGCGAGAAGTCTAGATGCTTTTCTGCAAGGTAAGGTGGATCCTGTCTATTTTGCTATTGCTATCCCCGTTTGGGCCGTGGTAGTTCTTGTGCTCTGCTTCTGTTTTAACTGCCATACACAAGGAAAGGAGTGTACTTGCCCTCCGTGTATTCAGGAGCTGTAAGTCACAGGTAGATAACTGTGCAAGTTTGTTCCCTCTAAACAGTATGGGTAACCACCAAATGAAGCCGCTTCTCTCAGCGATGCAGGCGTTGCTGCACAAGCGCGGTTTAAAGGTTCCCGAGAAAGTGTTGTGTAATTTTCTGCGAGATGTGGATCGGGTAGCTCCCTGGTTTGTTTCCACGGGGTCCTTGTCAAAGGGCTCCTGGGACAAGCTCGGCGGCGGCAACTTGATTAATGAAAAGGAGGAGGGAAAGTTAAGACCAGGCACATGGCCGCTGTACAAAATGGTTAGAGCCTGTATAGAGGATGCAAAATGCCAAGACAAGGTAAGAGAGGGACAAAGAGCTTTAGCAGAACACCAGGATAGGCTATCAGAAGCAGAAAAGGATAAGAGCGCTAAAAATAAAATAAAGAAAAAGGAAAAGAAAAAAGAAGAAATTAAAAAAGAAGTAGCTACAAAAAAGGAACATAAAAAACAGGAAGAGCCTAAGAGAAAACTATATCCTGTGTTAACTGAGTTTCAGAATTTAAGAATTAATGACTCCGCCTCTGAGGAGACGTCCTCGGGGGATGAAGAAGATACAGAGGATACCGACACCTCATCCTCTGATAGTGTGTTAGATCTTGAGGAACAGGCAGAGTTAGATAAAGAAGCAGCCCGTTATGAGTCTGAAAGATACGGGCTGGATTCGCCTTATGCACCGGGGTATGCCCCATCTGCCCCACCATTGGAGGAAGTAGTTAGAGTTAAAAAGAAAAAACCAAAAGAGAGACAGCAAAGACTGCCGTCCAATTCTCTTATTACAGCTAAGGAAAGAAAAAAGATAAGAGTAGCCTTTCCTGTATGGGAAGATGCTAACCAAACCAGACAACATTCACAGCTAGATTTAAAACAATTAAAAGCGCTAGCCGAATCAGTACAGACTTATGGAATCAATGCCTATTTTACTCAGGCATTAATAGAAAGACTTGTGGTCAGTGCCATGACACCAGATGACTGGTATAATACTGTTAAGGCTTCCCTGACTATGGGACAATATCTAGATTGGAAATCTATTTTTCAAGAACTCTGTGCTTCACAGGCAAGACAAAATTTAGCTCAGGGGCATCCACAATGGAACTTTGACATGCTTACAGGGCAGGGACAATGGGCTATCAATCAAACGGCCTACCCTGTAGAGGTATATGAGCAAATTAATAAGGCAGCTGTAAAAGCATGGAAAAGTCTCCCTAACAAAGGACAGGTTTCAGGAAACTTGACAAGAATTATTCAAGGAAACAATGAGCCGTTCTCAGACTTTGTGGCAAGGATGATGGAGGCGGCAGGAAGGATTTTTGGAGATCCTGAGACGGCCATGCCTCTCATAGAACAACTAATTTTTGAACAGTGTACTAGAGAATGCAGAAATGCTATTACACCTTGGAAAGGAAAAGGACTAAATGCATGGATGAAGGCTTGTAGAGAAATAGGAGGACCTCTATCTAATGCCGGATTGGCAGCTGCTGTTTTAGCGGCTCAGAGGACCTCTAATGTTAAATGTTTCAGGTGTGGAAAGCTGGGACACATACAAAGACAATGTAGAGCACCTAACACTAGTAGTAACAATCGTCCAAAGGTGCCTGGAATGTGTCCTAGGTGTAATAAAGGAAAACATTGGGCAAATGAATGTAGATCAGTTAAAGACGACAGAGGACGTACAATTTCTCCTCTGCCAAAAAACGGGCAATGGGGCCCACATTCCCAGGGCCCGCAAATATATGGGGCAATAGAGAACCTGCAGAACAACCCTCAGCAACATCAAAGGATAAGACAATCAGGAGAGCCACGTCAGGCTCAGCAGGACTGGACCTCTGTGCCACCGCCAGAGCAGTACTAACACCCACCATGGGGTGTCAGCCTATACCTTCTGATTTTTCAGGACCCTTACCTGAGAATACAGTAGGACTAGTGCTAGGAAGATCATCTACGACTCTAAGAGGATTAATTGTTCACCCCGGAGTCATAGATCAAGATTATGAGGGACAAATAAAAATCATGTGCTCATCACCAAGGGGGATTAGCTCTATAGCTCCTGGTGATAGAATTGCACAGCTATTAGTCCTCTCTAGTTTACATTCATTCTTTCCTAGCAAAGGTTTAACTAGAGGCATGAAGGGATTTGGTTCCTCTGGAGGACAGAATGTATTCATTTCATTAGATTTAGATAAACGCCCCACCTTAGAATTGAAAATTCAAGGAAGGCTTTTCACAGGCCTCCTAGACACAGGAGCAGATACTACCATTATCTCTACCAATTGGTGGCCAAAGAACTGGCCTGTCAATAGCTCTTCACAAACTTTACAAGGTCTTGGATATGAGTCTGCTCCTGATGTTAGTGCAAGAACATTGCATTGGGAAGATTCTGAAGGCAGACGAGGAACAGTTGTTCCTTATGTCTTGCCACTTCCAGTTAATTTATGGGGAAGAGATATTCTTAAACAATTGGAATTTAGGCTCACCAATGATTATTCTACACAGAGTCAAAAAATGATGAAAGAAATGGAGCGTGTCCCTGGAAAAGGATTGGGGAAGGCCTTACAAGGCAGGATCAGCCCTGTTTCTATTACAGAAAAACAAGACAGGAAAGGGCTGGGTTTTTCCTAGGGGCCATTGAGGATGCATTGCCTATACCTTGGTTGTCAGAGGAACCTGTATGGGTTCCTCAATGGCCGTTAACCTCTGAAAAACTAGCAGCTGCAAAAGCTCTAGTTAAAGAGCAACTAAAACTAGGACATCTGGAGAGTTCTCAGTCACCATGGAATACGCCTATATTTGTGATTAAAAAAAAATCAGGTAAATGGAGGTTATTACATGATCTTAGAGCTATTAATAATCAGATGCAATTATTAGGATCAATTCAAAAGGGTCTGCCACTGCTGACAGCCTTGCCTAGACATTGGGAGATTATAATAGTAGATATTAAAGATTGTTTTTTCTCTATACCTTTACATCCTAAGGACAAAATTAGATTTGCTTTCACTCTCCCAAGTATTAATCATGAGGAACCAGACCACCGATATCAATGGAGGGTCCTGCCACAAGGCATGGCCAATAGTCCCACTATGTGTCAAATATATGTCTCTTCTGCCATTGAACCAGTTAGAAAACAGTTTCCTAAGGTTAGAATTTGTCATTTTATGGATGATATACTCTTGTGTACCAATAACAAAGAAGTTTTACACCAAGCGTTCTCTCTGTTAGTTTCTACCTTAAAACAGAAAGGACTATCTATAGCGCCTGAAAAGGTTCAGGAAGGAGAGATAGGAAATTTCTTAGGAGCGATAATTACTCCTGAGTATATTAAACCACAGAAGGTTACTATTAGAAGAGATAAATTAAAAACATTAAATGATTTTCAAAAGTTACTAGGAGATATCAATTGGATTCGTCCCTATTTGAAATTAACTACAACTGAACTTCAACCCTTATTTAAAATACTTGAGGGAGATTCTAACATTACTTCATTGAGAACTTTGACCCCTGAATCGTCTAAAGTATTGGATAAAATAGAGATGGCCATACAACATGCTCAACTAGATAGACTTAACCCCGAATTATCTTTTCAGTTATGTATTCTTCCCTCTCCTCAACAACCAACTGCAGTACTGTGGCAAGAGGGACCCTTGCTATGGATTCATCCACATAGCTCCCCCAGGAAGACCTTAGGCTATTATCCTGCCTTAGTTGCAGAATTGGCTTTAAAGGGGCTTCAACTGTCCGTGATGCATTTTGGACAATATCCTAATACAATTGTATGTCCTTATACTATGTATCAAATTCAAGTTTTATATGCATCTCAAGATGCTTGGGCAATTTTAAAATGCTCATTCCCTGGAAATATTGATAATCATTATCCTAAACATCCCTTGTTACAATTTACTCTTTCTAACTCATTTATATTTCCCAAAGTTACTAAGACACATCCTATTCATCAAGCATTGGATATTTATATCGATGGTTCTAAGACAGGCATTGGTTGTTATGTGGTTAATAATGTCCCTACTCGAATTCAGTTTGATTATACATCTCCCCAATTAGTAGAATGTGCTATTGTAGCGATAGTGTTGCAAAGATTTTCAGAGCCTATAAACATAATTTCAGATTTGCATTATGTTGTAGGAGCTGTTAAACAATTAGAAGTGGCTGATTTTATTCACCCTAAAAGCATGGTTGCTGAGATATTTAAAGACATTCAAAACCATATCCGTAGTAGGTGTCATCCATTTTTTATTCAACACATGAGAGCACATTCACTACTTCCTGGACCAATGTCTCAGGCTAATGCTATTGCTGATAAAGCCACTAAAAACCTATATTGGGTAAGTTCGCCATTAGAAGGCGCAGTTGATTTCCATAAACTCTATCATGTACCAGCTAATACCCTGAGATTAAAGTTTCATTTAACTCATGCAGAAGCGCGAGATATTGTTCTGAAATGTATCTCCTGTGCAGAATTCAGACCCTCTCCATCTATAGGGGTCAATCCCAGAGGTCTGCAACCTCTTCATGTCTGGCAAATGGATGTCACACATTACAATGCATTTGGAAAACAAAAGTTTATTCATGTATCTGTGGATACATGCTCTGGCATCATCCATGCTACCCCCCTTGTGGGAGAAAAAGTGTCACATGTTATTACTCACTGTCTTGAAGCCTGGGCTGCTTGGGGCAAGCCCCTTCAGCTGAAGACTGATAATGCACCAGCCTATAAGTCTAAAACTTTTCAACAGTTTTGTCTGAGGCTTGGTGTCCGTCATATAACTGGCTTGCCATATAATCCTCAGGCACAAGAGATTGTGGAACGTGCCAATGGGATGTTGAAAACTTATTTACAAAAACAAAAGGGAGGAATAGGCCCCAACATGGGACCTAAGACATCTATCTCCCTAGCCCTATTTACCTTAAATTTTTTAAATCTGGATTCTGATGGACAATCTGCTGCTGACAGACATGTGGCTCCAAGTCCTCAAAAAGAATATGTTAAATGGAAAGATGTCTTAACTAACCAATGGAAGGGCCTGGATCCAGTTTTAGTGATATCTAGGGGAGCTATCTGTGTTTTTCCACAGGATCAAGAAAATCCAATCTGGATACCAAGCAGACTGACCAGAACTGTGAAAGAGGACTCACCAACCCCTGAAGAAAATGCTAAAGATCCTGTTGATAATCTGCCTGCTTGAGAGAGCGATAAGTATACCATTGTGGGCTGTGGTAAGATCATGGCCAGTTCCCATCCCAGTACATTCCCACTCTAAAGTACTGCCAATGTTTACATCATCGAGCTGTCAGCTGGAGGCACCATGTGCCATACCTTTAAACAAAGAGACTGTCAAGTATAATGCATCAAAATTTAGATTAAATGATACCTTTTGTTTCACCATAACAAACAGGGCAGAGACCCCATGCATCGTACTTCGCAATGCTACATTGGGACACTGGATTGATCCCCTTGGAGATTCCCAAATAGGCACTGGTGTCTTGCTCGAGGTACTCAATAACATAGTGGCAAGACAATCTGAGGCCAGTGGAAATACATCAAGCAAAAAACAGTCCCCTGTGAATATCACTACATTATTGCTAAAAAGTAAGGTAACCATACTTGAATGATCATATTGGCAAACCAATAATGTCACTAATGTCAGAGTGTGGCCATGGTGCCCTCCAGATCAGTCATTTCCACCAGTGTTTACGCACTGCCAATCTAAAAGGATGCCTAAGGTAGAAGTATCTCGAGGGTTCACTTTATCGCCACCTCTAAAAAGGATGGCTATGACAGGAAATAAAACAGGGAAGGTAAACGAATGGCCGTTTTATCAATGGGTGTTGACAAATTTAGCGGGGGCTGCTACCAGTTTATCAGCCTTTGCAACTCTAGGTGAGTCACAACATGACATTTGGAATGTATCAGCAACCAGAACTAATACTACACCAGTGATATTGAATGATATTAAATATAATAACTTGTTGGCAAATTATTCAGCCAAAAGGGCAGCAGTTTGTGTTTCAGCTCCCTTCTTTTTTATTTTAGCAGAATTTAAAAATAAAAGCAGCATATTAGATTGTGCAAATGTCACCTGCCAGTTGACAGAATGCTGGAATGGGTCTGCATCCTTAGCACTGCTGGTATGGGTTCCGACCTTTGTCCCTATACCGGTGGATGCCGATCCCGATAAATTTCCAATAATCTCCTTAATTAGAGAAAAGAGAGATTTTGGCATCACGGCGGCCATTGTGACGGCCGTTGCAGTGTCGGCTGCTGCAGCGGTGACTGCGGGTATTGCCCTAGCCAATCAAGTTCAAGCAGCAGAAACAATAAATAATATAGTGAATGCCTCAGCAGATGCTATGGTAAAACAGCATAAAATGAATAGCCATTTGATTTCTGGGATACTGCTTGCTAATCAGCGAATAGATCTATTACAAAGTAAAATGGAAGAAATTGCTGATATTCTTCAAGTAAGCTGTGTAAGTCACACTAAACACATGTGTATCACACCCTTGAAATATAACAATGAGTCTTTTACAGAAAGTACTAAATTATTTAATTTTTTGCAAGGAAATTGGTCACAACAGGCTGAGGAGCTACAAGAAGAACTCCTGCTCAAGATTGCTGTTTTGAATGGGACCAGAATAAACCCGATTGATGTTGGAGACTTCACTTCCTGGCTCACGTCCGCCTTCTCCTTTTTTAAGGAGTGGGTGGGGGTGGGAATGTTTGGCTGTATGATCTTTGGGGGAGTGCTGATCACACTCTGGTTGCTCTGCAAATTTAAAAAACAACATCGTAGAGATAAAGTACTTATCACTCAAGCACTGCTTGACTTAGAGCAGGGAACATCCCCTCAAGCTTGGTTGAATATGCTTAAACAATGAGACACTATCATTCAATGGGATATCCTGAGGGCTCGTGTTCCCATTGCACCAGGAATCCTGAGTGGTAGTCCTCCACACTTCCCAGGGCTCGGGTTCCCATTGCACGGGACATAAGTGTGGAGGGTCTCAATACTGTTTAACTGCCTTGAACGCCTTACTGGTAGAACGGTGGGCTTGATCAGCTAAATAACAGTTGGAAAATTGTTGCAGCAATTTAATAAAAAAGGGGGAGTTGTCAGGAGCCGCGTTCGCCATTGCAAGATGGCCCCGGTTTCCTGTTTCCTGGTTCTTCTTGGGAGCTTTGCTTTGATTGTGCGCCTGCGCAAGGCGAGAAAACCAGTATGCTAATTTGGTGATATCATAAGAGCCAATGAGTGTGTGGCACGTCTCCTAAGGCTCTATATAAGCCACAGGATTTGGGGGCTTGGGGTCCCTCGCCTCACTGCCATCTAAAAGAGCTGTAACAATAAACTACTGTCAGAAGAATCCTGAGTGTGGCGTTCTCCTTATCGGCGAGGCTGCGCGCCGCAAACAGTCTATTCTCTCTTTCTATGAGTTTGAATTTTCAGTGGTCTATATGTACGTTTGCCTTCATATCTGCTCTTGTGTCTGGATTATTTCACATAACATATGCCTTTCAGGGGTCATCCATGATATTACAGAATTTCCTTTTTTCTTCTTCTTCTTCTTTTTTTGTTTTTGTTTTCGTTTTGTTTTGTTTTGTTTTTTGTTTTCCAGGACAGGGTTTCTCTGTGTAGCCCTGGCTGTCCTGGAACTCACTCTGTAGACCAGGCTGGCCTTGAACTCAGAAATCCGCCTGCCTCTACCTCTCAAGTGCTGGGATTAAAGGCATGCGCCACCACTGCCCGGCTCTTCCTCTTCCTCCGCCTCCTCCTCTTCTTCCTCCTTCTCCTCCTCTTCCTCGTCCTCCTCCTTCTTCTTCCTTTGAGACTGAACAATATTCTACCATGTACACATTTTCCCTGATCCATTTGGTGGACAGTTACATTGTTAATTTTGTTTTTAGTGTAATCATCTAATGATGTTAGGTTTATTTACATTTGGGTTTTGTTCATTTGTTAGTTTTTAATTCAAAATTATTTTTATTCTTCTCTCATATTTTACATCCCAACTGCAGTTTCACCTTCCTCTCTTCCCACTAATCTCTCCCCAACTCTTCCCCACTCCCCCCAGACTTAGCCCTTCCACATCCCCTCAGAAAAGAACAGTCCTTCCAGGGACATCAACCAAACACTGTACGACAAGCTACAATAAGACCAAGCACATACACACACACACACACACACACACAAAAAGACCAGGCATATACCATCACATCAAGACAAAGGCCTTTCTTTTGCCTTTACTTTTGAGAGTTAGTTCTGCCAATCATGGGACTCTAGATTAACAGGATTTTTTTCCTTCTTATACTTCAAATATTTTACTCATTTACACTGTTTCCAATAAGGAAGATAATGTCATCTTTGTCCTTTTCTTCCCACTCCATAAGATAACAGAGACATAAACACAAGTTAAAAGTATAAAATCCTTAGATGGAAACACAAGTGTAAATTCATAGTTTTGTGTCAAACAATGGTCACTTAAATGTAGCACCAAATTCACAAACACCAAAAGAAAAATAAGTAATTAGACTTCATCAAAATGTAAAGTTTTTGTACATCAAAAAATATTGCCAACTCCCTGCTGGCTGGCCTTCCTAGTCATCAAAACTCTTTCTCATGTATGAATCCGTTGAGTTCCAACAACCATCCTCATAAGACACACATTGGTGCAACAGTGATGTAGATGATACAGGAGAAACCAACTGCTTTCTGATTAGATTGAGGATCCATTCCACAGGAGGAAACCCATGCCTGGTATTACAAATCTGGCCAAGAACCCATCCACGGAGTTCAAAGGCCCTAAAGAAAAGTTACTACTAGTTTGCTAAATTGACATAGTATCGAACTGTTTTCTAAATGCTTCTCCATACTCATAGATTAGGTCAGTTTTCAACACTGACCAGAGAAATTTTTTTTTACAGTGAACAGTGGCCAATATACAGACTTAGAATTTGTGAATGCAGAAATAGGTGTCTATGGAGTATTCAGTCCCAAATGAGACATTTCTATCACACCCTTGCCCCCAAAGCTCAAGGGAACATCAGAGAAGATAGGGAAATGGGAAAGAAAATTTTAAAGAGCCAGTTCTCTGGGAGATCTGCTATAAAACAATGTCTTCTCCACACAGTAGAGAGTTGCACTCATAAACTCACAGAAGCAGTGGTTGCCTGCACAAGCTCAAGACACTCAGCATTACAGCATGGATGAGTGAGGGACTACCCACAGCTGAGGAACTGATGGCAGTTGATCAATGCTGGAGGAGGAAGACTCCATCTTCTTCAGATGTATGGTATCAAGTTGGTTGACCGTGTTCCTGTAGATGGTCTCACTCCAATGCACATTTGAATAACACTAATTTTTGTTCTCAGTGTGTTATAAAGAAAAGAAGAGGACAAGAAATTAGGACATGACAGGAGATCCAAGAGCAGTTATGCAGGGATACTGGGGTAGACATGATCAAAATACACTGTATACATGTAAGAAATTATCAAAGAATAGATAATTTTAAAGAAATGCTACTCATGAAAAAAATGAAGATAATGCATGGAATAGAAGAGAATGTCTTGAAATGAGTCAATAGGTATCTCACAGTCATAACATATAAAGAGTTTTTATAATTCAAAAAAATAAATAACCTAATTTTAATTGGCAAAAAAAAACTTGGTCTTTTCTACAAAGATACACAAGTGATTAATAAGCATATTGTATGATTCCATCTCTATAAGATCCCAGAGTAGGATAGATAATCCATTAGAACAGGAGGTAGGCTGGTGTTTGCTTATGTTTAGTAGAGAGACAGGAGAGATAAGTTAGAAGTGACAGCTAATTGATGCAGGAGGTTTGGTTTTGTTTTCTGAGATTTTATTATTTTATCTATTATTACTGTGTGTGTGTGTGTGTGTGTGTGTGTGTGTGTGTGTTTGCATGTGTGCGCTCTCCATAGCATGTATGTGGACAATTTGTGGGAGTTTGTTTCCTCCCTTCTCCATGTGGGTTCTGGAGATCAATCTCAGATCATGAGGCTTGATGGCAAGCACTTTACCCACTGTCCCATCTCCCCGGCCACCTCACTGGATGTATTGAAGAAGATCAAGTCCCAGAATTTTCTGCAGGCAAGCCAGGCAACTTTATAACTCTGCAAAGTAGAAATCAAGCATAAGCTGAAGACTTTACCAAACGAAAGGGCAGGCAGTACACAGACCAGTGTGCTCATCATGGTCTACTACAAGGAGTCGTGCAACTGTTAGGGATAGGTGTTGAGAGATGGTTTGGGGGATACTAATCAAAATATATCTGCTTCAACTGTGAATGGAGGCTCACACTTTTAATCTTAGAACTTGGGAGCCAGTGGCAGGTGGTTCTCCATGAGTTCAAAGCCAGCTTGATCTACATAGCAAGTTCCAGGCCAGCCAGGGCTGTTTCATATACATATGTGAATGCTTTCTCCACTATGAGAGACTGTACCCTCAAACTGTGAACCAAAGTAAACATTTCATCCCTTTAAAAAAATACATCTGGGATCTGGAGAGGTGTCCCTGTGGTTAAGAGTACATACTGCTCTTGCAAAGAAACCAAAGTTTGCTTCCCAGTTCCCACATTGGACAGCTACCTGTAATTCCAGCTTCAAGAGATCTACTGCCCTCTCCGCCTCCACAAGCACCTGAATTCACACACACACACACACACACACTTTAAAGTAAAAAGTAAATTATTTTTAGAATGTATCTGCTTGGAAAGTGGTTGTCTACACTCTGTAACATGGGGAGCTGTACACCCCAAAGGATGAGGGGCCTACCATGGGTGGGGACTGCCAACACAGAAACATCAGAGGCAGGGACAGATGACTGTCACTAGGGTCCTCACCTGCTTCTCAAAATGGCTCTTTTGTTTCCACCACTGACAAGTCGTCGGTTGTGTCCTTGTGTCTTACGGAGCTCTTTGAGGTTGACAAGTTCTTTAAGAAGGGAAGTTTGTGCTTGTACATCCTCCAAAACCTCCCTAAACCCAAAAGCACAAGCTCTAAGAAAATAAATATGAGACAGGCCCCACTGATACCAAACATGGTATTGAGGAAGATGGTCTTCTCAGAGGGGTGAGACTGGAAACAGGTTGTGCTGCCAATGCAAGGATCCTCACGACATGTAAAAGTGCTGGGCATCTTGAAGCCATACAGATGGTACTGAACTCCTAGAGCTGCTCCCTCAAGGACCAGCCGCACCCCAAGGTGTGCCACATAGGCCCAGAGAAGTTTGAGGCTTTTAGCCCCTGAGATATCCTTGCTATGATCCCCTGTGCAAATCCGTGTCTCTTGCTCCTTATTCTCCTTTCCTGGTACCTCCCAGTATCCAATCACATGATACAGAGTGAATGCCACATAAATGGCACTGGGTGTGGCCATCAGGATGACTTGGAAGGCCCAGAAGCGCAACGGAGAGAGAGGGCGGAAGACATCATAGCAAATGGTCTTGCAGCCTGGCTGCCCCAAATGACATATGAATTCGTTCTCATCTTTGCCGAAAACCCCAGGTCCACTGGAAACCAGCATCAGGAGACGGAATCCCGTGAGCACGGGAAGAAGGAAGCGCCCCACAGGGGTGGAGTGCTGGCTCTCCTGAGCCAATAGCTGTCTCAGGAACCTGCTGCACATCCTGCCACCAAGCAGAGAACAGTTATCAGTGCAGATGTCTCACTCTCTTTTAAAGGTTTCAGTCTGTCAAGTTCACTGCTAACCCACGGATCTGCAAAGCAAGCCTTTTTGTTCCTCTCCAAAGCTGATCAAACACCATTTAGCCATCTTTACTTGCCTACAATGTAATACCTGAGCTGATTGCCTTTATAGACGCAAAAGGTTTAGTCAGCACACAGTTGTGTGAACTCCAAATAGCACAGCACAGATTTGGTGAAGGTCACTCACTGAATGAGCATATCATGTCTTGGATGAGCAAAAAGCCTCAACCCAAGGAGACAGAAAGATGGACAAATCCACAAGCTCTTTCAAGAGTACATTTTTGTAAATGGGGGGTTGGCTCAATCAGCAAAGTGCCACGCAAGCATAAAACCTGCTTAACCCTCAAAACCCATGTAAAAATGTCGTGTGGTGGTGAACACCTGAAACACCACTGCAGGGCAGGCAGGGACAGGAGGATCCTAGCCAATTGGAGAGCCTCCAACCAGCCTAAGATCCTGTCTCAAACACAAGGTGGATGACTCCCAGAGAATGACACATGACATTGAACTCCAGTCTATATTACTTAC
>NW_021605299.1:202809-212348 GCF_004785775.1 Grammomys surdaster | reverse complement strand
GGGAGGGAGGGAGGGAGGGAGGGAGGAAGGGAGAGAGAGAGAGAGAACGAAAGACCTCCCATTAAGCTCTACCTCTTAGGTTTATTTTTAATGCATATGTGGGTGTGTCTTTCTGTGTGTATGCCGTGTGTGTGTGTGTGTGTGTGTGTGTGTGTGTGTGTGTGTGTGTGTGTCTGTTCATAGAGACCAGACGAGGGCATCAGATTCCTTTGAGCTGGAGTTACAAGTGGTTGTGAATCACCAGACATGGACAGTGGGAACCAAACTCAGGTCCTCTAGAAGAGCAGCAAGCACTCAACCACAACACCATCTCTCTAGCCCCAGGCAAAAGCTCTTTTGGGTCCACAACACATTCTAATAACACTACCCTAAAGGTCTTTATGTATGGACATCCGTGAGTACACTCAGCCAAACCATAATCAATACCAAGTCTCTGGCTCTCCTGTTTACCAGTTAAATGAATATTTATATTAGTCATTATAATATTCACCAGTAAGTGAATATTAAGTGAATATTAAGTGAATTTATGTAGGTGTTCTAGTTTAACTTCTGATGCTGAAAAAAAAAACTTAAGGAAGAAAGGATTTATTCCAGCTTACAATTCCAGGATATAGTCCATCATAGCAGAGAAGTAAAGGTGGCAGGAACTTAAAACATTTGGTCACATTACATTCACACTCAAGAGCAGACAGAAAGGAAGGTGTGGTAGTTTGAATATGCTTGGCCCATAGGGAGTAGTACTGTTATGAGGTGTGGCCTTGTTGGAGGAAGTATGTCCCCATGAGGGTGGGCTTTGAAGCTCTACCCAGCATAGAACAGTCAGCTTCCAGCTGCCTTCTGATCAAGATACCAGAATTCTCAGTCCCTTTTCCAGTATCATGTCTGCCTGTATGATGCTATCCTTCCTGCCATGATGACAGTGGGCTGAACCCCTGAAACTGTAATCCAACCTAAATAACGTCCCTTATAAGAGTTGCCTTGGTCATGGTGTCTCTTCTTGTGAAAGGAGATCCTCACTAAAACAGAAGGCAAGTGTGCTTAGTGATCAGATTGCCTTCTCTATATCTATACTTGTACAGTCCAGAAACCCAGAGAATGGTGCCACCCACTTTCAAGCCAAGTCTTCCCAAAACAATTAAAGCAATGAGAACAAACTGCTTCCCACACAGAGAGACATGCTCACAGACCAACCTGATCTGGACAATCCCTCATTGAGACTCCCTTACCAAGTGACTCTAGTTCGTGTCAAGTTAACAATTAAAGCCATCACCACAGGGGACTGGAAAGATGGCTCGATGGTGAAGAGTATTTGTTGTACTTGTAGACGACCTGGGTCAATTCCCAGCACCCACAATGGTGACTCTCAGCCATCTATAGCTCCAGTTCCAGCAGATCCAATGACTTCTTCTGGCCTCCGTGGTGGCATGCCTGAGGTGCACATACACACATGCATGCAAGTTTACACTCACACTCATAAAATAAAATAAATCTTTTAAAGATAAAACTAAAACTATCACAACATATATGAATTGGTGATTTAGAAAGCAATTTGGATATCAGTGCTTACTCTAGTTCAGTGTTCTTTATACCTTACCAGCTTAGGAACAAAAATTTGGCAAAATTAAATGCCATAGGGTTTGGGGGCAAACTAAGATGAGGGTAGAAATTCAAATTTCTAATCTCTGTTCTTTGAATGTCCTCATGATGAGGAGTAACCATTTTCAAGGACAAATTTCAGAAATTTCCCAGTTGTCTGGCCATAATACCAAGCATGCCATCTTTATCTCTGCCCTAATAGGTACCTTCTTCCATACCCAGCAGCTGCTCCCAACCATGGCTTTTTATCTGAAAAAAATGTACATATCTTCTTTTCTCACTCCCAGATGATCATGTGCTGTGATCTAACTGTTGGTGTCTTCCCCAAGGTCAGTGGCTGGGGCCTGGTGATGAGTTGAGGATGTAGCTCAGGCTCAGTAATATAATACTTAACTAGAATTCCCTAGTGAGAAGTTGCGGATGGGTACCTGCCCAGCATGCAAGAGGTCCTAGATTCAACCCCATAACTAAGAAACAAAAAAGAAAGAAAGAAAGAAAGAAAGAAAGAAAGAAAGAAAGAAAGAAAGAAAGAAAGAAAGAAGGAAGGAAGGAAGGAAGGAAGGAAGGAAGGAAGGAAGGAAGGAAGAAAGAGGGGGGAAGGATGGAGGGAGGGGAGTGGAGAGAGAGAGAGAGGGAGAGAGAGAGAGAGAGAAGGATGGCCTTTAAGTCATGAATGGGTTATAAAAGAGATTTGAGGAAGCCCTTCAGCCTCTTCCCTCAGTTGAAGACACAGAGACATCACCATCCATGAAGGCCTTATCCAGACACTTTTTCTGCTAGTGCCTGTATCTTGGACTTTCCAGCCTCCAGAACTGGAAAATAAAAGAAAATTCTGTGGATTACAAATCACTCATTCAAAAATATTTTTATAGTGGTTTGTCATACTAAGATACTATGCCAACCTTTTATTCTAGAAAGTTCCACAGACAGTTCTTTATGTTTATTTTCCCTTTTTTTGAGAATTTTAGAGATGAGCATTGTATTTATATCACTTTCCCCTACTCCTCTCAACTTTACCCATGTCCCTCAACTCCCTCTCAAAGTCATGGACGTTTATTCTTTGTTATTGCTACATATATACATAGACACATGTACACGTGCACACACAACCTGTTAAGTCCCTGTATTATTACTTGTGTGTCTGTAGGTTTAGAGATGGTCACTTGGGATTGGATAACCTGTAGGGCGACTGTCCCTGGAGAAGACTAATTCTCTCTTTTAAAAGCCTTTAATTGCCTGTAACTGTCTAGGAATGGGACATTGTGAGATTTCCCCCTTGCACAGTAGCTTGTAACCTGGTGTTGTTATTTTTCAGACATTGTTAAGGCAACCATACTATTGAGCTTGCATGGGTGGTTAGATGCCCTAGCCCTCTCACTCTTATAATCTTTCTGCTCTGGTCTTGTGAGGTGTTCCCTGAGCTTGAGTGTAGGGCTTGTATTGTAGATGTATCAACTAAGGCTGGTGGTTCTCTATATTTTGACCAGCTGGAAGTTTCTATAATGCCTCCATCTGGTACAAAAAGAAGATTTTTTCTGATGAAAGGAGAGAGCTGTACTTAGTTATGGATGTCAGGATAAGTATTTAGAATAAAGTTAGACTGAGGAGAGCCAACTGTTGCCACTTCCCTAAGCCAGTGTCATTACTAACTCCAGCTGTCTCCATCATGTGTGTGCCTGTGTGCATGCCTGTGTCCATGCCTGTGTTCATGTGTGGAGTGTGTGTGTGTGTGTGTGTTATGTGGAAGGTGCATGCTTCTACCACAGCATAAATGCAAAGGTAGAAAACCCTGTGTATCGAGCAATAGTGGTTAAAAACTGCATGGTATTGGTACAGAGACAGGCAGGAAGATCAAGGGAATAGAATTGAAGACCCAGAAATGAACCCACACACCTATGATCATTTGATCTTTGACAAAGGAGCAAAAACCATCCAGTGGAAAAAAGACAGCATTTTCAACAAATGGTGCTGGTTCAACTGGAGGACAACATGTAGAAGAATGCAAATAGATCCATTCTTATCTCCTTGTACAAAGCTCAAGTCCAAGCAGATAAAGGACCGCCACCTATAACCAGATACACTGAAACTAATAGAAGAGAAGGTGGAGAAGACCCTCAAATACCTAGGCATAGGGTAAAAGTTCCTGAACAGAACACCAATGGCTTATGCTCTAAGAGCAAGAATTGACAAATGGAACTTCATAAAATTGCAAAGTTTCTGTAAGGCAAAGGACACTGTCAATAGGACAAAATGGCAACCAACAGATCGGGAAAAGATATTTACCAATCCCACATCTGATAGAGGACTAATATCCAATATATACAAAGAACTCAAGAAATTAGACTCCAGACAACCAAATAACACTTTTTAAAAATGGGGTATAGAGCTAAACAAAGAATTCTCAACTGAGGAAACACAAATGGCTGAAAAGCACCTAAAAAAATGTTCAGCATCCTTAGTCATCAAGAAATGCAAATCAAAACAACCCTGAGATTCCATCTCACACCAGTCAGAATGGCTAAGATCAAAAACTCAGGTGACAGCAGATGCTGGCAAGGATGTGGAGAAAGAGGAACACTAATCCATTGTTGATGGGATTGCAAGATGGTGCAACAACTCTGGAAATCAGTCTGGTGGTTCCTCAGAAAATTGGACATATCATTACCTAAGTACCCAGCTATACCACTCCTGGGCATATACCCGGAAGATGCTCTAACATATAACAAGGACATATGCTCCACTATGTTCATAGCAGCTGTATTTATAATTGCCAGAATCTGGAAAGAACCCAGATGTCCTTTAACAGAGGAATGGGAAAAAATGTAGTACATTTACACAATGGAATATTACTCAGCTATTAAAAACAATGAATTCGAGAAATTCTTAGGTAAATGGATGGAACTAGAAAATATCATCCTGAGTGAGGTAACCCAATCACAAAAGAACACACATGATATTCACTCACTGATTATTGGATTTTAGCCCAGAAGCTTGAAATACCCAAGATTCAACTCACAGACCACATAAAGCTCATGAAGAATGAAGACCAATTGGGGGTGATTCGGTCCTTCTTAGAAGGAGTAACAAAATACTCAAGGGAGCAAATATGGAGACAAAGTGTAGGACAAAAACTGAAGGAGGGGCCATCTGGAAACCATTCTACCTGGGTATCCATTCCATGTGCAGTCACCAAAGGTAGATACTGATGTGGATGTCAGAAGTACATGCTGACAGGAGCCTGACATAGCTGTCTCCTTAGAGGTCTGCAAGAATCTGACATATTCAGAGGCAGATGCTCACAGCTAACCATTGAACTGATCATGGGGTTCTCAATGGAGGAGTTAGAGTGAAGACTAAAGGAGCTGAAAGGATTTGCGGCACCATGAGGAGAGCAACAATACCAACCAACCACAGCTCCCAGGGTCTAAACCACCAGCCTGGGAGCACTTAGGGAAGGACCCATGGCTCCAGCTGTATATACAAGGGAGGATGGTCCTGTCAGGTATAGGTGGCAGAGGAGATCCTTGGTCCCATGAAGGCTGGATGCCGTAGGGGGGGTTGTGGGGGGGTAGGAATGGAAGAGTAGGTGGGGGCACATTCTCATAGGAGGGGGGGATGGGATAGAGGATTCCTGGGCAGGAAAGTGGGGAAATGGAGTGAGGGAATAACATCTGAAATGTAAATAAAATATCCAATAAAAAAGAAATGTTGAGCTAACCAAAAAAAAACCAAAAACCCTGTGTATCAGTCCTAAGGCAGAGTTTCTTGCTTGCCACTGTGAATGCCAGGCTAACTAGCCTATGAGCTACTATGGATTCTCCAGTCTCTGCCTACCCTCTCACCACAATACTGCTGGGATTACAGACATGCACTACCACAACCCAGCTTTGATGTGAGTTGGGGGGATCCTAATTCAGGCCCTCATCCTCTCACACCAAGCATTTAATTCACTGAGCCATCTTCCCAGTTCAAGAAGCTGAAACTTTCTGAGTCCTAACACAGCAGAGCAAGTAGAAAGTTCTCTCCTGACTTCCTCTGACTGGCTACAATCCAACCACTAGCTCACTGAAACAACCAGAAAATGGATGGAATAGGAAATTATCATACTAAACAAAGTAACCGGGACCCAAAAAGACATATGCTGTATGTTGTCTCTCAAAGCCATGTCCCAGATTTTAATTTTTACATATATGTACATGTGTGTAGATATAGGTCACTAAAGTAGAAATGGGACTATATCTAGAAACCAGACAGCACAAGGGAGAGAGGTCTTAAGAGATAAGGAAGGAAAAAGGGACAGAATAGCTGTGATGCATGAGAAGATTGGAGACTGGAGAGAGAAGAAAGAAGCTAGCCTAGAAGAAAGGGCGTGAGAGAGGATAAGGAAAGAAATAACAAATCAAAGTATGCATGAAAATGCCATAATGAAATGCATTGCTCTGTAAGTTTATTTTCAAAACACAAATAGACAGAGGCTGTAGCTCAGTTAGTAGAATGCAGGCCTCGAATGCTGAAGTCCCTGGGTTTGATCCACAGCACAGCATAAACTAAATGTGGTGATACACACCTGTAATTTAGCACTAGGGAGGTAGAGACAGGAGGATCAGAAGTTCAAGGTCATCCTCAGACAATGAGGTTAGGGCTAGGCAGGCCTATATGAGACTGTGCCTCAATAAACGGATGGATGAATAGATAGATGATAGGTAGGTAGATAGATAGATGATAGATAGGTAGGTAGGTAGAGTATAAATGTAGCCACAAACACACATTCAAAATTAGGAACGGAAATCCCAGAATTGAGCAGATTTTCAAGCACCTAAACAGATTATTTGAAATCCCATCATCCTTTTAATAAGAATTTTTCAAAGCATCTCATATACCTGTTTTTGAGGGGGGAGCATGTCAGGATTTCATCAGTGACTGAATCCATCGCAGAAAGTTAAGGAGAGGCAGAAAAAAGGACCAATGAAAGAGGAGCTTGGCAGTGCAAATCTAAACTCATTGCTCCCACCTTCCTCTGCCTGGCCAGGAAAGCATTATAGATGTTTCTCTTCAAAGCCTGGCCATGAAAAGGCGAAATGAGCAGCGGCAGAGACACAGGATCCTGGGCCGTATCCCTGACTTGTAGATATTATATCAAATTCAAAGCTATCTCTACGTAATCATGAATGCGTCCACCCACAGACACCTCTTCAAAGTTCAGGATAATCTCGGCCAGAACTGCTCCCATCTCCCAGTGAATTTACCTGCGCTTGCCTGGCAACTCCAAGCAGAAGCATCAACCACAGAGGAAAGAAGCCAAAAGGAATCCTCACACTGGAGCCTGCAGGGTCTGGGACCTTGCGATTGCCCTGCCTCCAGCAGCCACCCACCCTTTCGCCTTCTCTTTTTCATTCCTGGCAGGCTCGCTGCAAAAGAATTCCAAATGAAGGACCAGAGGACCCTGCCCTCCAGGCACGATCTCTGGAGAGTGACTCTGGCGTCCAGGTCACGGGACGTATTCTCTAAGTGAATGGGGGCTTTGAGAACATTTGAAAGGAAATGAAGGTTTATTCTGTACATTCTATTGGTTAATTGTCTTGGGATGATTGAGCTCACTGAGAAGCTGGCTCTGGAAGTAGGGCTGCCCTCTCCCATTTCAGATCCAAGTATGTTTGTCTCAGAGGATCCTCTAAGGATCCCTTGCCTAGGGATGATTTTCCTCCAGACTCTAACACAGAGGAAAGGGAACAGCAAACCACCAAAGAATAAAAAACATTGTATCCTTGAAAACAGCTTAGAAGGAAAATGAGCTGTGAGACAGTAGAGCTGCCGCTGTGTGTCCTGCACTGTGTGTCCCATAATACAAAACTACCTGGAGGAGAAGAGGGGCTGAGAATGCAGCCATGGGTGCTCAGCCGAGGACAGAAAGCTCAGTGGAGAACTCCAGCTGACTGCTCCGACTTCCCCAGTCCGTTTCTGTTGGATCTTGGGAGCACCCAATTCTATGAGGCTGCCTCTGGCTATTATTTATTATCTACTGTTCCTCTTTTAGTTTTTCCTTTAGAGATGGTATTTTAATTACATTTGTCTTTCTTTTTCCTCCCTCCCAAATGTTGCATGTACCTCTCTTTGATCTCCTTCAAATTCATGGTCTTTTTTTTATTTTGCAATAAATCATGGTCTTTTTTAAATGCAGTTGTTATTGCATGCTTGTGTGTACATATATATTGTTAAATGTAACTGTTAAGACCATATAAAGCTATTTGTATGTATGTTTTCAGGGTTGACTATTTGGCATCAAAGAAGCAATTAGAGCACTCTTCCCTGGGAAGGACCACCTCTCCCACTCCCAGCTTTACCAAGCTGCCTGATGTTCTTTGTGTAGGCTTATTATTCGTTTGTTTAAAAAGTTCACTTGAGGAGACACCCGCTCTGCCCAGGAATTTCCCTGCGGGAAACTCCATCTGACTGTCTCCCCCTAGTCATTTCTTGCTAGATGTTTGTAAGCTCCAATAGGATGACATTCATCTCTGTTAACCTGTCACTTTTTATTTTTTCCTTTATCTTGACTTGTGCTTAATAAACTCACTCATTCAAAATAAAGTGTCCCCAAAAATAAGTTTATTCACATAAGAGTGTGCCTGTGTGTTGGAAGAAATATTCCTTAGAGTGTGAACAAGTGGGATCCTTGTGCCTTCCTGCCTTAGGGCTCTTTTCCTTCTGTTGGGTTGCCTTGTTCAGCGTTAATGTGATGTTTTTGCTCTATCTCGTTATATTTTATTTTGTCATGTTTGATTGATATATCTTAGAATCCCATTCTTTTCATTAGAAAAAAAAAAGAGACAGAAAGGAAGTAGATCCAGAAGGGAAGGGAGAAGAGGGGAGGGGAGGACAAGAGAGGAAAGAGGAAGGTAGGGAAGGAGAGGGGGGTCTGGGAGATAGAAAGAAGGGAAACTATAATCAGTATATAGCATGCATACGTGCGTGTGCGTGTGTGAATTGCTTCAAGCCCTCAGGTAGTCCTAATCCCAGAATTCATGGTGACTTCACAATAGCCTCTTCGTTGGAAGAATAGAATAACTCTTAAAGCATCATGAGAATGTACTCCATGCCCCACCCCTACCCTGGCAGCATAGAAAGCTGAACCGCTCTCCACCAGCCCCAGTGAGAGCTGAGACACTCAGTCCACTCCAGTCCCTTCCTCCACCACTCCAGCCAGGATCCCCTCCAGAAATACAGCTAAGAACGGGGAAAGGCAAAGCTGGACATGCAGGGAGCCTTATTCCTGAACTTCTTTTGTAGGAAAGAGAATGAACATATCTGATTTTATGCCATTGAAATGTCTGGTTGGTTATTAGAATTCTAAGGCAATTCTTATCCAACATACCCATATAAACTACAAATATTGTGGGGGTGTGTTATGTACATGTTTATGTGTATATAGATGCATGCGTGTGTGCATGTGTGTGTTTGAGTGTAGAAGTAAGAGGTCAACTTCAGCATCATTCCTCAGAAGAAGAAATGTTTTTTGAGACAAGGCTATAACTCACCCAGTAGGCCAGACAAGCTGACCAAAAGTCCTAAAGATCTAGAAATCTCTGCCTCCCCAATACTGGGATTACGAACACACCTGCCACGCTCAGGTTTTTCTTTTTTTTTTTAACATTTATTTATTTTAGCCATTTGTGGCGGCGCATGCCTTTAATCCCAGCACTCAGGAGACAGCAGCAGATGGATCTCTGAGTTCAAGGCCAACTTAGTCTACAGAGACAGTTCCAGATCAGCCAGGACTACACAAGAGAAATCCTTTCTCAAAATAAATAAATTTAATTTGAAAGGTTTATTTATTTTGCTTTTTAATTGAAAAAAATTTCATACACTATATCCTGATCACACATCTTCATTCAGCCAACTCCTCCCAGATCCTCTCCACCTCCCTCAGATCCTCTCCACCTCCCTGC